>NW_017805695.1:2975504-2987830 GCF_001891065.2 Hippocampus comes
TGTATATATATATATATATATATATATAGTGTGAGTGAGAGAGAGAGAGAGAGAGAGAGAGAGAGAGAGAGAGAGAGAGAGAGAGAGAGAGAGAGAGAGAGAGAGAGAGAGAGAGAGAGAGAGAGAGAGAGAGAGAGAGAGAGAGAGAGAGAGAGAGAGAGAGAGAGAGAGAGAGAGAGAGAGAGAGAGAGAGAGAGAGAGAGAGAGAGAGAGAGAGAGAGAGAGAGAGAGAGAGAGAGAGAGAGAGAGAGAGAGTGAGTGAGTGTTTTTGGTAAGTCTTACTTTTTTTATGCCCTTAAGCCTTAAGGGCTTAAGGCATTTCCATGGCAAAGGGAACCTTTGCATCATGAATTAAAGTAAAAAATCACAAAACACTTCAAGATCTAAATGTGGTCATTGAGAATACGCAAGTACTGTGGAGTGGCATACTTTTATATCGTCAAGTCTACTTGGAAAACAAATTATTCTGCATTACCACCACCTTTTGAAAAGAAGTCTAGACCAAACGATGCAAACTGTAAAACAACCTGCATTATGTACCTACACTGTTGTCACAGATCTCCGTAACCAACAACCTTCACAACATTTAAGCTTGGTGCCTGAATAGAAATAACACACAGACGGCTTGTATCGTTTTAGGGGTTTAATGGTTGTACAGATTCATTTAAATGACGTGATAACACATACAAAAATACCCTTTCAATACATTTTAGAAACAAACATCTAAATGACCTTTTTTTGTTAAATGTTTCTGAACAGCAAAAAGAGTTGTCTGAAACAGAGTGGTGTGTTTTTTTTGCTCAAAAACACCTACAATATGAATGCTATTAAAAAAAAAAAGATCAAATGGTACAAATAGCAAATATAAATTAATTCATAAGAAAACCCCCATTAATGAAGCATGTGATATTTTGTTGCAAAAAAAAAAATCCTCTGTACAGCTTGCGGAATGGGAATCTGATGTTGGAAAAAGCAGTGTAGAAGTTAAAAAAAAAAAAACAAAACAAAAGCCTGTATCAAAGCAGTACCTGCTCTGAGGAAGAAGGCTCCTTGTTGGTTACAAATGCAGCAGCATGAGTTGTTCACATCACCGTTTGTGCTGTAACACACCTAGCGTCAGATTGTTATGGCAGAATGGGGGCGGTGGGGGTATTCTCCTGATGCCTTTTAAGAACCTCCACAGGAGGCGCAGAGGGTTATTACCCAAACAAAGGGAAGTTTGTCTCTCTCCAAAACAACCATATATGCATGCATGCATGCACGCACGCACGCACGCACACTCAACCACTCGCATGCATACACACAAACTAGCACAACAATTCACAAAGCTTTGAACCAGTTTTCACCAAGCACCACAAACCTTTGCTTCACCGGCAGAGAAGTCAAAAGGTTGCTCCAGACTGGGGCGCTATGAAGCGGGTGAGTGTGTAGCCCTCCTAAAGCCCAAAGGGCCTGACAGGATGGTGGCTGAGTGCAGTGCAGCTTTAGGAGCAACACAGTTGCTTTGTTTTTGTTTAGTGCACCATCAACCCTCAGGTTGAAGCAAACCAGGGAGGGGGGGAAAAGAAGAAGAAGAAGAAGAAAAAAAAAACGAGACATGTTTTTGTTCATTTCGTGGCAAATGACAAACCGGTGATTCCTAGAGCTGAATAATTTCATCACTTGAAAGCTTGATTTTCCCCCAATGTTACTTTCATCTATAATAAGCACTTGTAAAAGCACTGCTGAGCCCATTATTGGAAAACAAGAATTGCACACTTAAAAGACTGATACAAACCTGGAATCCTTTTCAGTGGTTCTTATGGTCCAAAGAAATATGGTTGGGATTTCTGTCAAATCCAAGCAAACCTTCAAGAAATCATTGCTGCTTTATCTAAACTACAATGTTGTGTTTGGAAAAAGAAAATCATTAGGTCAGAAAAAACATTTGAAGCCACAAAGAAAAAAATAAATATTTTTTTAAACTTTTTTTTTCAATTTTTAGATAAAACTATGATATAAGCATCAAAAGACTTGACAGTGAGCTTAGCTTGTTTTTCTTAAGACAAATATGGTATGTACATCGACATTAACTGTACACATTTCTGATTTGGGACAAAGGAAATCAACTTAGCTGTGTGGTGAAGGTTGACAAATGAGCGGGATATTTTTGTTTTAAAACATAACTCCAAAAAAAAAAAAAAAAAAAAAAAAAACAAATGTAAGAGAAGGAAAATGGGAGATGTTCGTTAAAAAAGAAAGGAAAGAAAAACTGCTGCTGTCTCGAGATCTCAGTTGAGCGTTGCGTAAAAAGCACTCTGGCTGCTGAGTGCCGACAACCCCCGTGATTGACCAAATCACCTATTTATTGGTTTTTCTGGAACCGCTGGAGATCTGGCGGTGAGGTGTCTGTCCTTCAACGTGACGGCCAAAACTGGCCTATCTCAACGTGTGAAGTCAACTGTTGTGTTGGACCGGACCGACAACAAAGCCCCCACCTGTGCGCATTCATGAATCCAGACGCTTATTGTGGAGCTCACGCTATGTGGATTCTGGCCTTGTCCGTTTCTTTCAGCCTCTTGGCCTGCTCCTCCAGGGTGGGCGAATGGGCTCGCTTGGAGGCTGCACCATTCAAGGGGTCTGCTCCTCGGCTCACTAACGTGGGGATGGAGCTGCCGACGGAGTGGGTCGAGTGTTTGGATGAGACATGTTCTACGGAGGAAAAACGCAAAAGCAATGTTGTCAATTCATGGGCTATCAGATATAACTTGACTCTCCCCAGCCTTGGTTGCCCTTAGCTGAATTAAGCTAAAACTACCTCTGTTCTATCCTTGCAGCTGTGACGTTAGCATCAGTTCATGCTCAATTTAACTCATAAGTCACCAATACAGTACAGTACATATTTGTAAGCCACACATGAACTCAGAGGGCACAAATACAGTAAATATTTCTAAGAAACACACTTATAGGCTGCAAATATGAAAGTGGAAATGGGTAAGTCCACTGTCATCTTATGCCGTGTGATGTTTTCTCACACTGCAGCGAAAATTAGTTCAATCCATGGTTCATTCAGTCTTTATATTTTTAATTAGCAAAAAAAAAAAAAGGTGATATAACACTTAGATCAGGGGTGTCCATTACGTCGATCGGTCGCTCGTGGACTGGTCCCAAGTCGATCGCAAGAGTGAAAATCGTAGAGTGAAAAACAAACATTTGTGTGTCTCTGTGCATGTTAGTAATATATTTTTTGTGTTAATGTACACTGCACCCAAATCATGCTATCAGTCTCACCTTCACAAAAAGTACTAAAATAAAATAAATAAAGCAGGTCACCTTTAACTTATGGTGCCGAGTAACCTGCGTCACTGGAAATTGTTAGCGCTAAGCAGTCTGCAATTGCAGCTTGTGATCACAGCTTTTGCGATATAGCTTTTATTATTATCCACCCATCCATCCATCCATTTTCTGATCCGCTTTATCCTCAGAAAGGTCGTGAAGCGTGCTGGAGCCTATCCCAGCTGTCTTCGGGCAGTAGGCGGGGGACAACCTGAACCGGTTGCCAGCCAATCACAGGGCACACATAGACGAACCACCATCCACGCTCACACCTAGGGACAATTTAGAGTGTTCAATCAGCCTGCCATGCTTGTTTTTTGGAAAGTGGGAGGAAACCGGAGCACGCCGAGAAAACCCACACAAACATGGGGAGAACATGCAAACTTCACACAGGAAGGACGGAGCACTGTGAGGTCGACATGCTAACCACTCGACCACCGGGCCACCCTTTTTTATTATTTTCAGTCAAAGTTTGTTTCATGTACAATTCACTGACGGCACTCGCAAATAATGGCAATGTGGAGGGCCGAGAGAAGCATTTTAAAACGGTACGCGAGAGCTACGATAGTTAATAGGCTGCAAAAGTGCATCGAATGCCTCCGCGTCAGGTCTCGCGAAGGTAGGCAGTGATTTTCACAAACTCTTGTCGCTACTTTAGTCGTTGTGCCCGTTATTCACTATGGCATGCGTGTGTAAGTGCGCATGCGGTAGGTTGGTTGATCGAAAAGTAGATCTTCGGTCCAAAAACTTTGGGCACCCCTGACTTAGATAATGCTTGGAATTTCATTTAATATTTTGATTTCCTAATTATAACATACCATATGTAGACAAATAGCAGCTTATAGAGAGAGAGAGAGAGAGAGAGAGAGAGAGAGAGAGAGAGAGAATTAATACCAAACACAATTGAGGTTAGCATGTCGGCACGGCTATCAACAACTGTTCTAATTTCTCACTTGGCCCATTTAGAAAATGACTCCTCCACACATGCTCAAACAGTGCCAATGGTCAATGTTATAATATGGCTGATGGATTATTTGATGGATTGTGGTGGCTAACGTATCTTAAATGATGCTTGTGACCAAACTCACAGATCACGAAAACTTGACCAATTCATCATTAAAATCAAACTCAGTTCTGTGGCCTGTTTCTCAATTCATCATTTCTCAGCTGAAATAAATCTGACATTTTTTGATCGGTAAAAATAACAACAACAGCAACAAGAAGATCATTTTTGTTTTTTTGTAAATAGAAAAAAAACAAGCTGATAAAAAGATTTAGTTCATCGCGTGGTGTTCATAAACTTCAAACGTCAGAGCCGTTGTAACCGAGCACCTTGGCATTAATGCTGACAAGACCTCCTCGACAGACAGAATCTGAGTCATGTCACTGAAATACAGTGAGCCATTTTGACAGTGGCAATGATGATAAATCACATCTTCAGTGTTTAGCAGCGACCAAGGCGAGACACTCACTGGAACCGATAACTGGAATGAACATGCCCCTTTCTTGACTGGCAGGAGGCACCTCAGGAGTTCGGGTGGCCTCTAATACTGGGGCCTTGGGAGGTGTGATGCTGCAAATCATCGAAACAGACCAGACATAAGAGCGGGGTCAGGTTCCAAACGTTATTAACCCTTTCACTGACTATTTTTGCAGCTGGGACCGAATGGTCATCCAAAACTCACTTGTGGCGGTTGAGGGCAAGTTTGATGGAATTTTTGACGACACGACAGCTGTTGCTGGCTGGCAGAGGTGAGGATGCGTCGGGCAACTCCATGCTGGGAAGCCTCTGATGGCAGAGACAACAACATTTATTCCGTACGTGCCGGCTTTTTAGAAACCAAATTCCCCAGAAAGCGAGGCGTCACCTGTGTTCTTGGAGTATCTATGGTTGGAATGGGCTTAGCCTTTGATTCTGAGAGAGGAGTCTAATGGTGAACAGGCAAAAATTGTGTCAAATCTGATGGGTGGAAGAAAACAAAGGCAAACAAGAGTAAAGATCTACCATCGCAGGTTTTTCTCGAGGAGTGTCTGACGATGGTGGAAATGGTTCCTTGAATGTTGAATCATCATTGGGGGCAACCTGCCAGGAAAGGTAAGACCATAATAGTAAAGAACTTGAGGAAGCACACATGCTCAGGTAGTCTTACCTCCGTGTCTTTGTGCCTCTTGGCCACATCTTCCTGCAGAGGCGAGTGTGGTCTCTTGGCTGCTCCGTTGACAGAGTCCTCCTGGTTGTCTGGCTCCTCTTTGGGGCTGCTTGCGGCATTGGGCATCAGATTCCCGCTCAGTGTTGCGGAGACAGTGCTGCTGCCTGGAACAAGAGGCACCTTTGCTTTGTCTGCTTGCTCTGAATGAGCAACACACATACACACACCACACTCAGAGGTTTATTTACACAAATCTGTGGACTATTTTATTATATTTTGATCATTTTTATTCACCAGAAAATAAAATGCAGCACCAAGTCAAAAGTTCAGATTCAATTCAAAACGTTAATGCGCTCAAATACATTAAGAGGTCAAGACATTCACAGTGCTACCATATTTTTCAGATCATGAGCACTGTATTATTGGGCGCAAATATCAATGAAGTGGTCGAGTATAAAACATTTTCATACATGAGGTCCCAGGTTATAAGGCAAATTATCTTTGTGAAACATCGGATGTTAAATTGTAATTGTACTGTATATGTTTATTTGGGAGATTTTGTGCAATTAAGATTCAGACCAAACAAGAAATATAGGGTGGCGCATGTCTCACTTGCTTTTGTTTGCCATGCAACTACACGGGGTTGCTTTGCAGGCAAAAAAATAATTCCAACAATATTTCTTCATCATGTCGACTTAAGTATGAATCCACAATTCTGGAAGTTTTTGAAATAATGAAAAATACTCAATTAGGTGTTTCCAAAGTTTTGACTGGCACTACTGTATACTTAATTAGAAATACTAAAACTCACTAGAACCAAGAGCAGGGATGGACACGGCCTGGTCTTTCGCAGCCGGTGCCGAGCTGGCTGCAGGGGAAACCTCAAGAAAAAGCTGCTTGGGAGGGCTGACACTGCAGAGGGAAAAGAAGTACATCAGTGAAGTTTCAATGGCAAATTATGTTGAAGGAAAGAAACAAGGAAGAGTTTTAAAGAGATGTGAAAGATACATTCAGAATCTTTATTTTCATACCCGTCGTCTGTGTCAGATGTAGGCTTGGAGGGTTTGCTTGTGGGGGAGCTGAAGGGAGTCCCCGAGTCCGTGTCTCTTGAGCTGTCCAAGTGACTGCTGTCCAGAGAGATCCTCTTCGAGCTGCCTCCATTCGAACTGCGATTCACTTCCGCTATGCTCTGAAGAGGGCGATATAGTGAGCAATCAAGAGTGAAAAATGCCAGTTTCTTAAAAAAGAAAATAAGGCTCACCCTCTTCTTCCTTTGCACTAATTCCGCAGGAAGGTACTGATGGAGTTGCTTCTTCTTCACATGAGTCGCTTCAATCTTCATCCCATCTTTCAGCATGTTGATGTTGTTGGCTTGTCTGTATACTGGAAACAGGGGGCAGCATTTAAGTCACATGAAGGGTAATTCATGACAGGCTTGAATGTTTGCACTCTACTCATGACAGTGAAAATTAAATGTTTGATTTTGTAACAAATATTTTTGGAAGCTGACAGATGGGGCTATGGTGTTATTGCAGTGCTGTGAAGTACTTCCAACTTCAGTGATTTTGGATAGTTTTTTTTCTCTGTCATACTTCAATGTTAAGCCTGATTATCACCAGATTTGTTTAAAAAAAAAAAAATCACAAAAAATACCTGTCAGATAAAATGAAGAAGGCTAGACAAAGAAGTTCAAGAAAGAATAAATGAAGGTTCATATCGGGACTTCCAGGCTTTGGAACTTGAAAACCACGATCAGAGCAATCACGAGCGAAAGAGAAAACTGCAGTGAACCTTCACATGAGTGGTTGGCCACCCAAAATTACTTGAAGAAACCATTGATAACTCATTCAGGTCACAAAAGAGTACACAACGATTGCAGGACTCAGTTGATTCAACCATTAGAAAGACACTGGGCAAAAATTATATAACCCCCACCATGCCAACCCCCGAAGGTTTTATTATATTCCATTGACAGACAAATCAAAGGTTTAACTTTTTTTATATGGTGTAGAGCCTATTATAACAGGTGTAAAACACGATTTGATAAAATCATGACACCAATAAAACATGGTGGCAGTGACATTTGGGGTTGCTTCCTAATTCAGGACTAGCACTCCCCACCCACCAATATGATTGATTTGAAATTATTCTGCAAAGAGGGGGGCAACATTCCTATGAAGTGAGGATCACTGATCGACTCCTCACCAGTTCCCGCTTCCACGGATTGCACAACCAGTATCTAGTTTAAGGGGGCAATCACTTTTTCATGTAGCATCAGGTTTGTATTCCCCCCTAATAAATACAATTATTTAGAAACTCAGTGTTATATTTATAAGGGTTGTCTTTGTTAAATGGTAAAATAGGTTTGATGATCTGAAACATTTAAGTGCAATAATTATGTACATTTAAAAAATAATCAGGATGGGGCAATTCTTTTTCATGGCACTCTTTGTTTATTTACGTAGTTATAGTGGTATTTTAATGAAGACAATATCCATTGTGACCCGAACTTGCCGTTTCACAATTGTAGTGCAAAATTACAGTGACCACAAATGGATTTCAAAGACAAGTACAGAGGCCACATTGACGCAAACAAGTATGTTTGAGAGACTACCAACCGGTGTCTGTGAATGACTGGATATCATATGTAAGATCAATGTTCACACTCTCCGCATTCTCCACCTTCTTGAAAATGATCCCAATGAACCACATGGACACAAAGTCATTCCTGCAAGACATTTCAAGAAAAATAGACCTCATTTGACATTTTAAATGTGTTCATTTGTGGTACATTAATGTTAAAAGTGATGTCAAAATGTGTAATCGTATTGAGTTTTTATTACTTGGGAAGGGGATGATTGAAGGAGGGCGGGGGGATACATAAATAAATAAAATAGAACTCACTCATTGCGGTTCTCTTTGGACCCAGGGAAGGACTGAGGATTGACATGCGCCAAGGTAATATACTCATTCCTCTCCAGGTTTCCCACCAAAACTCGAATCTTTGACTCAACAAGTCCAATCCTGCAGGAAAATGCATTGTTTTGATTGAATTGGGTTCTGGGCTGACATACCCCAAATACCTAACTCACGTGAAAGTTTGTTTCTACCAACAATTTTATTGTTTGGACATTTTTATATGATATTTTCCATACAATAAGTCACTTTTTAATCATATTCGTCTGGTCCCGTGACTTTTTACTCCGGCGCAACTTGTATATATTAAAATTAGATATCGGACTGGCACCAAAAATCCCTGGTGCTGCTGACACACGCTTTTGTGCTTGTCCATGTTGAAGTTTTGTGCATAATTTCTTGTGCCCAGTCTGCCTTGACTTTTAATATCTGTCTACGTTTCGGGGGCTGGGCTCTCTTTACGACGGTCATGACAAAGGGTTACGAATGGTGCGCAATGAACTCATTTGTGCAGTTGTCCAAGAATATGTTGACATGCACCATAAGAGACACAGGGACTGCCTGCTCACTGCTTTTCATTTTATCATTTTATATTTATAGGCAGGTGTTTACCACGAAAATAGCTATTGTAATAATGACTTCACTACTCCATTAGCAGAGGCTAAAGCTAGGCTACGCAGTGTTCGAACATGCATTCTAATTTAGGTTATGCTTCTGCTGTAGGAATGGAACTCTTTCGTAAACAGAGGAGGGCCCACTGCAGTCATTTTTACTTTGGGTTACACACCAGTTTCTCTTGAAATAACGTTTTAACATTACATCATACATTTATACATTTAAACTGGAGAAAATTATCAAAAATCTATATACAATTGTTTGATGTTATTCTAAAAATGTGTTGTATGAATGAAGGCCTCCCTCCATGAGCAATTGAGATACTGCTATTCCTGGACACCATATGAAGACATAGCAGCCTTTCAATTTGAGCGAGACTTCAGTAATCAGATTTCAATACAATATAGCATATAATATAGAATCTATAAAGTTGCTTTCTTTCAAAGAGAACATTTCAATTAATGGTTCCCATGTGGACATCCACGAATGGTACTTACCATTCTAAATGATTTTCTTCTGTGGATGCGCTGGCTGTCAACACGATATAATGTCTGTGAAACAAACAAGGTGTAGATCTCAGATTACAACATTTTAGCCGCCTTGTTAATATGCTTACACATTACATACAACATAAGTGATTTTCACATTTCTCCCACTTGAATAGCTTGAAACCCAAAGTCAACTTTCACATTTGTCCTTCCTGGTATTGTACAGCCTGCACAGTCCATTGATAGCTTTGCTGTACAGGAATGATCAAAAAGTATTTCTGTTAACATATTTTTAAATGAGTAAAATCAAATTAAGCTAAATTAAAAGTCTTGTATCCATCTTGCACACAAAAAAATGAATGCAAGTATTTGAAAACAAAAGTTTAGCTGCCTTAAAATTGGACAGCATACACAAAGTTGACTTTGTGTAATCCTTGATTTGAACATTTATTTTGACTGTCGAACAAACTGGATGTCAAACAGCGTCCAGAGCAGTTGGTGTGGGGAAAAAAGACTTGTAAAGCAAATGGTAATAGACATCTTGTCATCTTTCTTTCATCTCACTATACTTAAAGCGTACCTGTGTTGGTCAGAAGGAAAAATACATACGCTTATCGCGGGGGGGCGCATCTCAAAGCATTTTTGTTACATTGGTTAGACAAAGCGAATTCCAATAAAGTGGGGACGTTATGTTAAACATAGACAAAAATAAATACATACATAGATTTGCCAATCATGTTCAACCTATGTTTGATTCAATCCACTACAAAAGACAAGATATTTAAACTGATAAACTTCATTGTTTTTAACAAATAATCATTAACGTGAACATTTAATGCAGTTAATGTTAAAACGTAAAATTACGTTTGCAAAAACACTGTCATTTAGTCCCATAGTGTAAAATTACGTTTTTGGTGGGTTTCTTTTTATTACAAAAAATGTAAAAAGGGTTTGCAGCCCTTCAGTAATTATCAAGGCTTTGGGAATTATTTCAGTCTGATAAATCACCACTAGATGCCAGGAGTGGCTTTGATCAGATCTTGGTGAGAACATGGATAAATGCTGGCAGCTAAATTTACAACAGAGCTTTTTTGAATCAAAAAAGGATGACAACGCCCCATCGTCATCCTTGCACAAAGGGGACTGCTTTCACTTTTACAACACAAAAAAGGAAAGGTCAATGCGAATACACCCTGAGTCCTGTTCGACAGGGTCCGGTGGTGGATACACGAAGTGACTATCTGAAATGAAAGGTTGATGCTACGTTGCCGTTAGAGCGCATGTACCGTATTTTCCGCACTATAAGGCACACCTGAAAGCATTCAATTTTCTCTAAAACCGACAGTGCGCCCTATAATCCGATGTGCCAATTATAAAGAGATTGTGACTCTCATTATATTCCCCGTTGAGTTGTTTACCCGTTTGTGTTCCTGTGCCATCTAGTGGTGATTATTAGCAGGAACATCAACCTCAACGGGTTCTGCCTGACACTAATTGACATGTGCATTTGCCAACACACACAGACAACTATTTTGTGAGCTCTGCGCAGCCATTATGAAACGACGATAATACCAAAAGCATAGTTAACTACTGACTAAACGGAGGAAGGAGATAAGCAAGACTTTGAAGGATATTTAGCTCCTTGTGTGGATGTGAGCCCATGAGATGTGTGCCTTTTTGTTGAATCAATTGTCTTCATTACTTTTGTCTTTGTTTTGTAATACCATTTGTATTTATACGTTACACAAACTTTCAAAAGTCATAAAGAATATAGCAATTCAAAATACTCAAATGTCAACATTTTTACTCATATTTTTTTCTTTATATATTTTTAAACAAAACATGAACTTTGTCACCCCCAGGATCTCTTGGATAACTTCTTCAAACTCACTTTCTTTGAAATGCTAATTTGAAAGTTTAACAAATATTTTATTACAGGTAAATTTCAGTTTATATGAAATTAAGTTTGTGATTAAATTACAAATGAATGCTGTACAATATCATGTTCAGGATATTTGGCATTTCAATTAGGGCCGTGGGTCTAACTTGGGGGGCCAGATCCCACCCGCCACATCATGTTATGTTGCCCATTAGAGCAAATTATGTACTTCGACTTAATGTTTCATACTAATCTTGCTGCTGTAGACTGCAAATATCCCCAGTGTGGGACAAATAAAGGTTATCTTATCTTATAAAATACCAAAACTGCAAACTGTCTTCACTTTTTGAAATGTTGAGATACCCTCACCGGCCACTTTATTAGGTACACCATGCTAGTAACAGGTTGGACCCACTTTTGCCTTCAGAACTGCCTCAATTCTTCGTGGCATAGATTCAACAAGGTGCTGGAAGCATTCTTCAGAGAGTTTGGTCCATATTGACACGACGGCATCACACAGTTGGCGCAGATTTGTCGGCTGCACATCCATGATGCGTATCTCCCGTTCCACCACATCCCAAAGATGCTCTATTGGATTGAGATCTGGTGACTGTGGAGGCCATTTGAGTACAGTGAACTCATTGTCATGTTCAAGAAACCAGTCTGAGATGATTCCAGCTTGATGACATGGCGCATTATCCTGCTGAAAGTAGCCATCAGAAGTTGGGTACATTGTGGTCATAAAGGGATGGACATGGTCAGCAACAATACTCAGGTTGGCTGTGGTGTTGCAACGATGCTCAATTGGTACCAAGGGGCCCAAAGAGTGCCAAGAAAATATTCCCCACACCATTACACCACCACCACCAGCATGAACCGTTGATACAAGCCAGGATGGATCCATGCTTTCATGTTGTTGACACCAAATTCTGACCCTACCATCCGAATGTCGCAGCAGAAATC
>NW_017805695.1:2987903-3006979 GCF_001891065.2 Hippocampus comes
TTCTCCTCTGACCTCTGGCATCAACAAGGCATTTCCGCCCACAGAACTGCCGCTCACTGGATATTTTTTCTTTTTCGGACCATTCTCTGTAAACCCTAGAGATGGTTGTGCGTGAAAATCCCAGTAGATCAGCAGTTTCTGAAATACTCAGACCAGCCCTTCTGGCACCAACAACCATGCCACGTTCAAAGCCACTCAAATCACCTTTCTTCCCCATACTGATGCTCGGTTTGAACTGCAGGAGATCGTCATGCCTAAATGCACTGAGTTGTCGCCATGTGATTGGCTGATTAGAAAAAGTGTTAACGAGCAGTTGGACAGGTATACCTAATAAAGTGGCCGGTGAGTGTAGGTCAAGCATTTTTGTGACCACTCCCCCTTTTAAAATTTGAACAGTTTTCACTGAGGCCTGATTTCAAAACCAGTTATTCACCTGTTTTGTTGTGTGTATGTAATATGAGGCATTTCATTTCACAGTCATAATGGCCCTATAACTGTGGTGACCCCCCGCGAAAAATGAGTTTGACAACCCTGGTCTAACTCAACACTTACTTGTATTTTTGGAAGAAATTGGGCGGCTCAAAGAGCTTTGGCCATTCAGCTTTTCCCTGAAGGATCTCATCTGTGACACTGAGACCTGGCCAGATGAGAAATAAAAGGCAAGACATTGAGTTATTAAAAGGAAAAATATGTGAACTTCTTTTGAATTAATTGTCAGAGCAGTTACCATATTTAAATTCCTCGCTCATAATGGTGCGTGTTGATGTGGAGACGTTGTATGTGGAATTTTGTTGGGGGTAGGCTGGAGTGATAATGGGCATCAGGTGATATCTGTCAGATGGGTTCACCTAATGAAGAGGAAGCAGATCAAGTATTCAACAAGTAAATTGAAGAGGGTGAGTTATATGGTGGTGGTGGGGGGTGTTTCATCAACCCCGGTGATATATTGAATAGTGTTTTACATTTGTCGGATGACAAAAACAAATCAACTGTCACATTACACAGCCCTAGCGTGACATAGCTTTTAGCATTCAATTACATTGCAACCTTGCACAAATGCCTGACAATAATTTGAAGCACAAGTGTTGTCAATTTGTCAAGTAGAAAAACTCCGAAGGAAATTTTAGTAATATTGTTACTAATATTTATTAGAATGAAATCAACTGCAATCTTATTGAAACAGTAGAACATATTTTCTCAACTCCACTATTTGAAAAGGTGATCCTGAATTTTTTTGGTTTAATTTTCTGTCTCAATTTTAAAGCTTTACGATGTGATTTCTGGCGCACTGGCTGGAATTCTTCATTTCGAAACCAGAGCAGAGCCATTGTTTCAATGCTGTCGGCCTTTTGTATATGATTCCACAACATGTTCTGAAGAAGAACTAAAAAAAAAAAAAAAAAAAGAAAAAAGAAAAGATGGATTCTTCTGAAGAGGTAATTGTTCTAAGATCCCTAAGTGTCGTTTTGTGGCTGGGCTGCATTGTTTGGGACTGAATTTCGTGGATTTTACATCAGGCACCTTAGTGAGCAGATATATGTCCTCATGGAGATGGACCTTAACTTCATGTTCATGTCAACTTTATTGTCAAATGTGCTACATGTGCAACAAACAGCACAGATGAAATTTCTTTCCTCAGGAGAGAGAGGAGCCGCTGCGGGTGCCCGCGCCGCCATCAAAAGAACAGTTAACATAAGTGTGGACTTCACAGCAGTTATTGTTTCTTTTCACATTGAAGCCTATCTGCTTTTGTGTTGACAATATCAGATGTGATGGTGATCTACCAGTGAAGGTGAATAAAAACACTGTTGACCTTTGAGAGGACATCCGTTGTTTATCAGAGGAGCTCCAGGGGAGAAAAAAAAAAAAAAAAAAAAAAAAAAAAGAGTCCCCGATCTGGGACTCTTTTTTTTTCTGGAGCTCCTGGCTTAATGAAATCAGCATTGTGTCATAACTCAAGTAGTGGCTTTGGGAGAACCCCCACGCCCCCAAAAAATAAAAATAAAATAAATACATACTCCAAGTTTAAACCCTAAGCACAGACCACATTCCATCGCAATGTGTTATCCTAAACAAGTGGCGACACCATTCTAGCATAAAACTCACTCTAGGATCCCATACAGGTAGATTTAGATTGCTGTCCTCAGGTTGTTTCAAAAGCACAGGGTTTGGCCACTCCCTGAAGGGAAGGAGGGGGAGATATATAGATATATATATTAGATATACAGTATATGAAGCATCACATGTGTCAATGTATTAAAGTTAAAATCAGTAGAGGAAATGTATAACCAGCTGTGGAATGCTGCCACCAAATGAAGAAAAACAAGTTTACGTATTTTCACATTGATCGACAAAAAGGGAAATTTATATTAATTAGAAATGTAATTTAATCATACCCAGCTGGAAGACGCAATAAATACATTTGGTTCAGCAGTGTTTCTTGCAACAACTCTATGCAAGTGAAAAACAACAATAATCTCACCATTTGGAGAAAACTAAGAAGAATTTGTGGACGAGGGTGGCAGCAACAGCATTAGGGTAGAGTTGGCAAGTCCTTGCTACAAGCATGGCCCACGACACTCCACCCAGAAAGCCTAGCATGTTGGAATAGATCCCACGACCTGTTGTACAAATTTTACATTAAACTACTATTAAGACAGTATTTGAGTAGTCGGCTGTACAATAAAACATAATTTATGTCAACATCTTCACATGTGTGCAATAGAGTACATATGGCAAAAAAGCTGGCATACAAATAAAGATTCCACATTCAACCCGACAATCAAATCTTACGCTTTGCCCAAAGTTTGATGGCTCTCAAGGTCAGCCTGAAATTTTCTTTGTTTGGCACCAGGTAAAGTATTTCGTCAGTCACTCGACAACCTGTAATCACAAAAGATATCAGAAATCACCATGTATAGGGGGCTTCAGATCCCCGTTAAAAGCAATGGCATTGTTTTAATAGTTGCAACATCAGCGCGTGTGCTGCTGGGCTACTCATGGCTGCATGTGAGTTTCGCCATGTTTGTGTTCCTCTGCTTGTGCATTTCCGGCAAGTTGCACACCAGACACACGTCCTTATACACACGTGTCTCTCTGTATGCAAACTGTGTCACCGTAGAGACAGAAAATGGCATGAAAACTCCGCGGAGAAATCAATGTATTCAAGTCAGCACATTTGACATTTCACTACGGCGAATACGCCAGCTGCCGTACATAGAAGTATTTCTGGGACTAAAAAAAAACAAGACTCCTTGTGGTTAGAGTACGCGTAGAACACAAACCAATGCTCCATTCAAAGGAGGTAACCTGATCACGTTTATATGACCAAATATTCAGGTTAGAAAAGGGGTGAACCCGGGGTCTTATAAAGCTTTTAAAAACCCAAATAAGAACATTTTAGGGTTTTTGCACACTTTTACAAGGCATTTGAAAACCCGAATACTGACAATAATTGGGGATTTCGAAGGGTTATTGAATTCATGGAAAGCATAACTATTTGGCCCTGAAAAAGCAGTTCGAATATAATTGCTCGGCCCCAAAAAAGACCATGTTCCGCCACAACCCCCCCCCAAAAAAGCAAAATAAATAAATAAATAAAATAAAAATTTTTAAAAAATTTAGTTTTGCTTTTATTGGGGGAAAAAAAACTAAAAACAAAAAACAATCACTCTACAGTATTGTGGTGTATAAAAACAGCAGAATAAAGACGGAATAAAATATAATTAGAAGAGGTACCACTGCATTCTGATAAAGGCGTATGGACTTCGCACACTTGCATCAGAATTCAACCAATAACTAAGGTTATTGCCAGGATGGGTATGCAAAACAATGTGGTTTACCATTAAGACTTCGAATGCAACGAATGTCGAGATTTCTTAGGATGGAATCCCCCCGGAGGTCTAGGTTGTCTGGAATGGATTGTAAGGCCAGTCTGGCAAAAAGCAGGTCAATCTGATAAGAAACAGAAAAGTAACAAAGAACAAAGGGGTATTTACGTATCAGACAGAAATCCTTTTTTTAAATCATCAATCAATACCGGAAATCCGGAAAACAATAGAAATATGTAATGTCCATATATTGACAACAACAAGTGACAGTTTTCATGTCTAAGAGGGAGTGCAGCTGTATGTCAAATCAGAAAGGCTGCAATGTTAAATGTAACCACATACCACAAGGACTGGCAAAGAATGGCAGACTATACAAAAACTGCTTCTACAAACAGGCTGTGAAATGCTTCTGAAGCACCACTGGCACTCCCAGAGAACTAATGAGCCCTCCTTTCCCCTTAACTGCAATATCCACCTTATTCCTGAGGGCTCTGATGTAGAAACAACTGTGTCCGACTTGCTGAGCGACACCTGAAGGTGCAGTGAGCCATTTGTTGCGGCAGCTTTTGTTACCTGGAGAGGTTTATTTCAAAGTTGTTGTTTTTTTTTTGTTTGTTTTTGTTTCCTTTTATAATCGATGCGAAGACCCATTCGCTTTAAAAAAATGTCTTGCACAGATTGGGAACTTGTTACGCCGTTGGACTAACAACCAGAAGATGTTGAACTTGTGGTGACAAAGAGCAATGTTTGGAACATGCACCACAGCCAAAAACAGAATGTTGTTGTGATAATTGATTTGCAGCATCTACCAGGGGATGAGGAAGATGGAAGGATTAGGCTGAAAACCTTCACTTTAAAAGATCACCTCAACATACATGTGCAAATTTCATTTTGTGAACAAAATGCATCGAAGGTGTTATGACAAACCACCAGAGAAGTTTCACCAGGTGCCACTTAAAGATTGAGACCAGTGTATGGGGGACACAACACTTTAGAATTAGTCCGGCAACAACATGTAGAATTACATTTTTCTGAACAGTTCATCTAGGAGGTTTGTTTAGACTGTTTCTCCATTAAAGGGACTAATATTGATTGAGCTGATCATTGGCACTTATGTAATAAGTCTGTCTGTAAAAATTGTCAGCACTAAAATTTACCCCCCTGTAAAACACAGTAGTGATTTAATTTTTTTGGTGGGGGGGAGGGTACGCATCGGGTGGGCATACTCCAAGGAGGTGGAGTAATCAAATTAAACCTTGGATTTAAATTTAATATAACGACCGCAAACAATTCAGCAAACGATAAGCCTCTCTGAATGCATTGCGTTCGTATCTTGGGGACTTATCATAGAAAACAGATCCGGCGTCACCGAAACTGCATGTCACCAGCTCATTTCCTCACTCTGTCATGAGTGAGCTATGGAGAGTCTAATCATTGTGATATTTTCAGAGATGGAAATGGGCGTAAGTAGAGATGTCAACATAAATTTTGGCGCAGATCGACCACCGTTTCTGAACATTATTAGCGATGTAAATGCGATTATTACGAATTGACAAATTGTGTCCAGTTCCTCCGCTGACTTCCACCAAGACATGGATGAGGGAGGGGATCAGTGGCTATACTGCTGACTAGAAAGGGTCGTTTTGAGATTAGTTAGTGCGTTAGTGATTCCTCCAGAAAATCTTGATAAAACAGAAAATGCAAGTGTCTAAAATAGTGATTCATTGCCACCAAAATTCATATGCACATTTCTACTCCTGTGAAAATATAAAAGCAATCTGCACCATATTTTGAATTTATTAACATCAAATGTGAGCTACTATGAAGAAAAGTGTCACATCCACAAAATCACAAATATTGCGCAGATTTTTTTTGTTTTGGTTGAAGTGGACAATCTTACCAATGTGCATGTGAATTTTGGTGTCGACTTGTCAGAGTTTTCAGACATTTAGTGATGCAAAAGTTTTGTGACAACTCCATAGGGAGACATGCAGGCAGCCATGGCTGTTAGGTCCTGTTACCGGCTTGCCCAGGCAGAATTAGCTTTCGACAGCTGAACAGTCAAGTTTAGCAGAACGTGATCAGCTTCTTACCAGCCAGACACGGGGTTCCGTGTTGCGGACACCCGCCGGCCAGGAAGTCAAGAAGCTCTGTGCCCGCCGCCGGCCACGTTCGCCACCGCCGGAACACCCGACCTGAGGAGGTCACGTCGTGATCCGGACCTCCCCGTCGTGGCAGCCTGCCGTCCATGCAGTTGGACCGGGGCAAAACGATTGAATTCTGTCCAGCCAGAGATGCAGCCCTGACGGGTGCAAGTGGGCCAGCCCATATGCGTCAATTTCGCATAAACGGCTACGAGACAAACCCCGGAGGTCGGCGTGTTGAAATTTTTAAGACTTGGAAAGATTCGGACCACGGGAATTGGAGCGATGAAGCTGACACTTCAGTCGAGTGTGGCCGTTTAAAACCCATCATTTTCGGATAGGTGGTGGAGTATCCCATAGAAGTAGACTTGAGGGGAAAAAGTCAGTCAAGCTAGCCTTTACAGATTTTAATAAACTGTATAGCATTCTATGAATAATTCATCTTATGAAAAGCCTCTCAGAACGAGTTCTATCTTGGTGACTTATGGAAAATAAAAAACTCTAAAGTGAGCCATGGAAAGGCTAATTGTTTTGTGACATTTTCAGAGGTTTAGGTGGGCCTAAGAAGAGATGTTCACGTAAATTTTGGAGCCGAATGATCTCCGTTATTTTGACAATATTAGTTATGTATTTACAGTAATTTTGCATGGACAAATAGCCTCTGATGCCTCCCATGACTCACACCAAGATATGGAAGGGAGGGGAGGGGGGCATGACCATATTGCTCATTTCCAGTGGCCGATTTGAAAGGATTTTTTTTTTTTGGATTGATTTCTCGAAAACGAACTGATATCACTGAAAACGCAAGGGAATATTTTCCTGATTTATGAATAAACAAACAGAGCTTGTATTTCAAAATGGACCATCCTGGCAGATAATCCCTAAATCCTTAACTGTCATAGAAAGTGGACTCACATGAACAATTGTCATGTCAACAAAACATCGGTTCCGGTTCAATCCGGAGGTCAGGCCCATATTTCACACAAAGGTTCATGGAAGCAAGGAATAGGGTGGATACTGAAGAAAATATGTGTGCTAATGTAGAGTTTAAAAAAAACCTGCGCAATACCTGAATGTAAAAAATCACCTATCAACTATCATTTCAGAATAGGCCTTCACCCAAATGTGAATACCTAATTTCTGTAACTAAGTATTTACAGTATATTCTACGAACAACACAATTTTGCTCAAATGCTGTTTTACTTTAGTCTTGAAGTAACTTACCTCTATTCCATCAAATTTGAATTTGATAACAGGAACAAATGCATCCTCAACAGCCTTAAAAACGACAAGAAAGCCATGATCACAAGCGGATTCTAACAAAGTGAATATACATGGTAAACTTAACATTTGACATGTATCCCTTTTTGTAGCAAAGTCTCTTTCTGTTATGTTACAATATTTTTTTTAATTTCAGGGATTTATTTCTTTCCTGCAATTTTGAGAAAATTAGCAATAGGCCGAAGTGAGATGTTGTTAGCTCAATAGTCAAGCCATTTTTAACTTTCTGACACAATTGGGAAAAAAAAAGCCAATGTGCTTACTAAAAACTGTGTGTCTGCGTAGAATTTTAGTCAAAAAAGGATGAATCAAGGCAAAGGACAAACTGTTGATTTCCCCCCCCTAAAAACATTCAAAAATGTTTTTAGGCAATTATGCTGTTTGGCTAAACTTATGGACCATATAAGAAACAAACATGAGGTCAAGATTGAAAGCACTTGTGCATTAGCTGAATTCAGGCCATTTGACACTACTTAAAATGTATTTAATATTGACAAAATAGAGCATGACTTACCCTCAGGTCCTTGATCTCTTCATGCTGTTTAATTTTCTCAAAGAAAGATTGAAAAAAGTCAATCCTTTCTACATGGCGAGGAGCCACACACAGGGCGTCAATATCAGCTCCTGCAATGAACACCATCTGATCAGTAATATTCGTTAGAAGTAATTTGTTCATTCTTAGAAACCATGATGTGGAAAGACATTTCAAGAGAATTCATCAGTCAAACAACGACATGGCTGTAATTTAAATTTGATGCAACTTTGGAATATTGTCTGTTTTTTTTCTGACAGAAATTGCAATTTTCATTATGACTGAATGATTATGGAAAATAATTTAAATTGCAACCCCCGCCCAAAATTGAGACAGATTTGTGATCTCCCCCCAATCCCCCTGGTGCTTTTCTCATGTAATTTTTAAACAATTAATCTTATTTTACAACAATCAATCTAAGATATGTTTTGCATTATATGATACTAAGGTAAAGTCAAATTAAGCATTAATTAATATGAAAGTCGATCTACAACAATTACAGGTATAAACTTTATTCTGCCACACAAGTGTGATTTAAACATAAGCACACAAATCATTCGCTTCACCACTTCCTTCATCATTCTGTTTGATGAAACATGATACAACATGTAAACGTAGATTGCACTTCTTAAATCACTCGATACACAGAAAGTTTGGTGAACCTTGCAAGGTGAAAAAGATCCACCATGTTAGAGCCTCGCCCCAATGTCTCATGAGACGGAAACCTCACTGAAGGATAGCGTGGCTCAATCAAATAATGACCATTTCAACTGCAGCCTTTGCGATTACAAAATCACATTTTATGAAATCGCTATTCTATTGCAGATGCAAATAATTGTTCTGCCCTAATTTCTATTCACAATTTTTTTCTCCCCACATAAAGCTTCCTAATATTCACTAGGAACATTAACATTTACGAATATGAGAGTAACTTACATCATAACATCAAAATATTCAAAGCTATCACTCGAATAATATAAGTTAAAGAGGCAGAAAGAATAGTCTTCATTTTGATTTTCATTCATATCTTACATTTTCATGTCAGCATGTCCACTTGTTCTTCTACGAAATAAATACATCTATGAAATAAATTTCACAAATTACAAATATAGTCCCTTATCAAAGCTAAACTTGTTTATAAACAAAAACAATGTTATTTTGGGACCTATCATTGTCCATCCATCCATCTTCTACCGCTTATCCGGGGCCGGGTCGCGGGGGCAGCAGCTTTAGCAGGGAAGCCGAGACTTCCCACTCACCAGTCACTTCCTCCAACTCTTTTGAGGGGGGGTGGGCGTACAGGAGGCACCCGAATCAGATGACCAAGCCACCTCATCTGGCTCCTCTCGATGTGGAGGAGAAGCGGCTCGACTCTGAGCCCCTCCCGGATGACCGAGCTTCTCACCCTATCTCTAAGGGAGAGCCCGGACACCCTGCGGAGAAAACTCATTTCGGCAGCTTGTATCCGGGATCTCGTTCTTTTGGTCACGACCCATAGCTCGTGACCATAGATGAGGGTTGGAACGTAGATCGACCGGTAAATTGAGAGCTTCGCCCTTTGGCTCAGCTCCTTCTTTACCACGACAGACGATACAAGGTCCGCATCACAGCAGACGCTGCGCCGATCCGCCTGTGGATCTCTCGCTCCCTCCTGCCCTCACTCGTGAACAAGACCCCAAGATACTTAAACTCCTCCACTTGGGGCAAGATCTCCTCCCCGACCCTTTTCCGACTGAGGACCATTGTTTCAGATTTCATATTATTGTATAGACCTCAAAATTCAGCACTCTAGGGCTAAAAATAAATCAATGCAAATACATCACCTATATGGCTGACATAACTGATTCATTTCCATTTTAGGGGAAACACTTACTTAATATTTTGCACAACCTTTTGAGGAAATGACTGCAGTAAAATGAGTTCTGTAATTTTTGGTGAGCGTACTGCTCCAGCTGTCTCAGGTTTAATGGGTGCCTTCTCCAAACTGCATATTTGAGCTCCTTTCACAAATGTTCAACATGATTTAGACCAGGGCTTATTCAAGACGACTTCAAATGGTTCAATGTTTTGCTCTTAGTCATTCCCAGGTGTTTTCAGCTGTGTTCTTTGAGTCATTAACCTGTTGGAAGACACTTTACCTCTACCTGAAACCAAAGCCTACTGACACTAGACAGGATATTTCCCTTTGGAGTGCCTTGATCATCTCAAGATTGGTTGTACCCTGCGCAGACTCAAGACATCCTAGGATAGGAGTAGCAATGCACCCCAACAATATAAACAAACATCCATGTTGCGCAACAGGGACAATGCACTTTTCCTGTTGATAGCCTAGCCAAAAAGCTCCAGCCTTCTCTTATCTGTCAAAAGGAAATTTTTAGAGAGTCTTGATAGCTTGCCAATATACATACATTGGGGCAAACTCCAGTCTAGCTTTTGTTATGATTAGATTTCACTAGTGGTGTCCTCCTTGGTCATCTCCCCCTTTGGCTCAATACAGGACACATGATGCGACGAGACACTGATATAGCTAAACTTTGAGAGTTTCAGTTTGGATTTGTCTGGAGTTTGTTCTGGACTCTTTGGTTATAATTTGTATTGTTGGTTTCTTAAATTTGTCATGCATTTTCCTCTTGTGGCCACATGCAGGGAAGGTAGCTACAGTACCGCGGACCTTAAACTTCTGAGTAAGTTGTTTCGAGACTGGTCTTATATCACTTACTTTTAACATGATTGTCTAATCTCCTGAGACAACTCTCTTCTTTGTATACTATAGTCTACATTCAGTGTGGTACAAACCATTTCAACAACCAGCAAAGTGACTACTTGTCATTGTTTGAATAGGCATCAGAGAAACTGATTGCAAAAGTTTGAACATGCCTAGGATGCGAACTACCGGACATAATTTTGGTATATATGATATGATACATGGTTGATCCAGTGTTGTTTACGACAGAAAGAAAATAGCTTCATCTTCATTCATACAAGATTAGTCTTTTGTCACATGATACAGTAAAAATGCCAATGTCCAGGGCATACTTTTTTTTAAGCCTTGTCTTTTGTTGTCAGTGCCATTTAAAATAAGCAACCCAAATTACATTTGTCTGCTCATAATGAGCCAAAAATGATCACTTTCACACTTATTCCCCAAAGCAGACCAAAATGTATTTAAAAAAAAAAAAAAAAAAAAAAAACATTTTATAATGTGTGACATGACATACCTTTCGTGTGCACTCCAAGACGATATGAACCAAATGTAAATATCTTGCCCCCAACACTGCTTATAGCCGAGGGTGGAAGGTTCTGTTGAAGACAACAGGATTTAATTTCCCTCTAATAGCAAAAAGTTTCCTGGAGTATCGTACGACCACCGTCTATTGAGGAACGTCACTGAAGTAGACATCATTGGCTAATCTAAAAAAAAATTACAGTAGCGTTTGACCCTCATACAGCTAGAGACACTCCCGAACTTGATGTAACGAAAAAAGGCATTTTGAAGTGCCACCTACATTCTTTTAGTGAACCACAAACACAGCGGAACAGTCAAGGAAAAAATTAGATTGCAATCGCCCCCATATTCAAATTTTGAAGCGGTGGAAACTGCAGAGACAAGTGCAACCGAATACTAAAGGCCAACATTCCCTTAACTCATTGTCTTCCAGCTGTTTGCTATTTTTGGTTGTGAAAGATCAGGTGTTGGCATTTTCATTGGCCGTAAACATCTGCCACGATATGTGGTATGGCAGCCAAACTAGTTGCAAACGATTGGCAACTAACAAAAACTAGTTGCAGAAACACACACACTGCACAAACGAATAGATCAGTTACGCCTGGTCGCCTTAGGTCATCCAACATACCTTTAATTCACTGATCTCTGCGATCCATTCTTTGACAAAGTTATTCAATTTTCCCAGAACAGCAAGTCTGAAAAGAGAGGAAGGCGGGGGGTCATTACATTGAATACTGAAGATTCAATTTTCCCCACCTATTAACTGACTAGAGCAGAATAAAAACAAGGTGAACACAGTAACAGACCCACTCATACAAATAATATTCAAGAGAGATGTAAATAAAATGCATACACTTACCTGTGATTTAATTCCTCTTCATCTTCAAACACTCCAAATGGCTTCATAGCATCGCAGAGCTTCTTGGTGTACTGGTGGTCTATTTCTCTTGGAGGTGCAAGGCTAATTGCGGATGTAATACCATAGTGTTTCTGAGGCTGCTGCCCACCAGGCATGTTACTGCAAAGCATCAGGAAATAGAATTACAAAAAACAGACAGCTAAGGATAATAATAATGTCTTTCTCATTCAAAGTATCTGTATTTCCAATATGTGTACATATTTGTAAAAAAAAGCAATCGTTTCCAATTTTCCTGAAAAGACCTCAAATACAGCGTAGCGCCCAAACAATACAATCTGCAGATATGAGTTCGTGGTTTAGTCGGGCTGATGAGCACTGCCATGCACACACAGCGTAAAACTTCCAATTTACATGACACTTATACACGAGTCGAACGAACAATTTCATTATCATTCACATGAATCAATCAAAGCTTATGAAACTCGCGGGTTACTTTAGAAACATGTTTGGGTGTCATTTACAACTTCGCCAAGTTGCGTGAAGCATCTAGCCGTGCCAAACAAATCTACGCTATCCTGAACGAGACATCCAAATCTCACCCATTCCAAGGACATTGAAGATTTCTACTAAACAATTCAGCATCAACTGAGCGAGCGAGCGTTAGCAAAGAGGTCGGGAACAGGTTGGAAACACGAGCGGGCTAATTTAGCATGAGCGTAAACGTTAGCTTTCTGTTACGGTGAAAATGACTTGTTAAGCACATTTCAGACAGACTCCGACAGTTGACATACTGTCCCAGCAAAATTTCAAGTGAAACCGCTTCACCGCGTGGCCTCACTTAAACAATAGTTAGACAAATCACAATGTAACGGCCTAGCCAACAATCGATAGCGACAGGCCTTGTTATGACAGTTAGCTATGCTAACGCTAGCTTTTAGCCTATTCTTTTGAGTGTTAAACGCAAATAAAATGCTTACTGCTACTAGGTAGACTCCCTAATTTGACTTACCTTGACATTTCTTTCATGACACTCAAAATAGATGAGCTCTATTCTTGCTGCGAAGCTGTGAGAAACTAAGGTCAGCTAGAAGAAATAATAACAGCCCCGACCCGATTACAACAATGGTCACTTTCCAGAGAACAGTTCAAAACCTTCCAAATGAACCGGAATCACTTCTCATAAGTTTACATTTCCGTTTGAAATCATGAAAAATATCCCAATCTTACAAAATAAATCTACCAAAAGTCATCGGAATTCCTCAAGGCGATTAGTTTAACACGCGCCCGGGCACTGTTCGGACCCTTTTATTGGAAACTACAACTCTGCAGGCGTTTGTGGGGATTACGTCGGCGCGCAAGGCAGCGCGCTGCAACGTCTGTACGGCCAGTGGATCACGTGACTCCGAGGCCCGCCGTTCAGCACGGTGTGGGATTGTTTGCTCGAGATCTATCACTGTCAATCTGCCATAAATTTGAACACAAACGATTGCAAATGTAAATGTGATTGTTTCGACAGTTTCCTAGCACTTTTAAACGACTGTTTTTCATTAGGATGAATAAGAAATGACAGCACAATTTCCATTTTCAAAGGAAGTAGGAAGAAGTAAAAAAAAATCTAGTCCTACCCCTTGCTTTGTGGATTTTAATTTATATAAATATAGGGCAGCACAGGGGTTGACTGGTTAGCATGTCAACCTCACAGTGCAGAGGTGCAGGGTTCTATTCCGGCTCCAGCCTTCCTGTGTGGAGTTTGCATATTCTCCCTGTGCCTGCGTGGGTTTTGTCTGGGTACTCCGGTTTCCTCCCACATTCCAAAAAGATGCGTGACAGGTTAATGGAACACTCTAAATCAGGTGTCACCAACCTTTTTGAGACTGAGAGCTACTTCATGTGTCCTGATTGTGTGAAGGGCTACCAAATTGATACATGTCTGAAATATTAATTAATTCATTCATTTTCCGAACCACTTTATCCTCACTATGGTCGCGGGGCGTGCTGGAGCCTATCCCAGCCGTCTTCGGGCAGTAGGCGGGGGACACATGCAAACTCCACACAGGGAGGCCGGAGCTGGAAGTGAACCCGGTACCTCTGCACTGTGAAGTCGACGTGCTAATCACTGGACTACCGGGCCGCCCACGTCTGAAATAACATTTGTACAAATTACATTTAATAATATTAGAATGTGTTATTTTTAATACTTAACGATTTTAATTTTCAGGCTCTGATCATCTTAAAGATGTTTCACAATACTGCTGTGTTTGCATTTTTAAATCATAATTTCTACTCGCAAATCACAATCCTAGCACTGGCGGGCTATTGGTGTGGTCCTCACGGGCTACCTGGTGTCTGCGGGCACCACGTTGGTGACCCCTGCTCTAAATTATCCTTATGACTGTATATCCTCACTCAGGTTGTGGACGTACTGGAGCCCATTCCAGCTGTCTTTGGACAATAGGTGGGGTACACCCTGAACTGGTTACCAGCCAATTGGAGGGCACCCATAGACGAACAACCATTTGCACTTACAATCACACCTAAGGACAATGTAGAAGACAGTGGAGAAGGAACTAGACATGCAACTGTAAGATGGAAAGGCAAAAAGGGATATCAAATGATGCATGGAGGAAAAGGAATTAAGTGATTATACACATTGTCCATCTATCCCATTACTGTAATCCACATTAAATCCCAAAGAAGCAAAGCCTTCTGATAATCAATGAAAGCAGATCTTTGCTGCCATCCGAGTACAGGTTGTCAGGTAAATAAATCCCACTCAAGCGTAGATTAACCTTCCCTGTTTGTGACTGTTCTCATGACAATAAAGGCCTTTCTGACGCCCCGACACACAGGGTCATGCCGATAACTTTGGAGGTGCAAGTGTTTAAAGTTGAATGGGGCACATGCAAAAAGAGTTTAAACACTGATATTGTACAGAAACTTACTTCACAATATAACTCATAGCACCGTATATTCTGTATATGACGAACACTCTTATCTCAATCACTCTTGTTTGCAGTAAAGCAATCTTCTATTCATCAGACTGCCTGTCTGGACACACACACACACACACACACACACACACACACACACACACACACACACACACACACACACACACACACACACACACACACACACTATGGTCATGAGGGCATCGAGCCAAGGCAAAGACAGGTGCTAGAGCCCCCTATCGCTTATAAAAACGAACAGGCAGAGCACCAACCAAATGCACAGGACACACACAGGTAAGCCAGGCTTGTTGCATTCTTTCTGCATGATTGCATTTCAATTAAATCTTTGTGATCCTGGTGCCATGAAAACATTTTTCTTTCTTTTAGCATTCACCAGCAGTAACTTTCAACTGAATGGCATAATAAGAATCTTTTGACAGCTTGAGTGTGATTATTAACTATTAGTGGCCGTCAACTGTTCCCTGAGTAAGCCCAGCTTCTCGCCCAAAATCAGTTTTAATAGGCCGCTGTTCACACGTGACCCTGAGCACGATAAACTGCAAAAAGTGGATTTACAGTATTATAGTCTTGTAGATCATGTTGTACAGAACATACTTGTGACATTTGTTTGCACAAAGATGATGTGATCTTGTTTATTATGTAGGTCTGTCAAGTCATGGCCCTTCAGATGCTGACCTTGTTTTTGGCCGCCTATGGTTGGTGGATGATGCACTCTACAGGTGTCTTGTTTTGTGTTGTGTGGATTTATATATTGTATTGTTTCGTATTGTATTGTATTGTATTGCGTTGTCGGCGGCTCGGTAGTTGACTGTTTAGCGGATTGGCCTCACAGTGCAGAGGTAAGGGTTCGATTCCGGCTCCGGCCTCCTTGTGTGAAATTTGCATGTTCTCCCCTTGCCTGCACGGGTTTTCTCGGGTACTCCAGTTTCCTCCCACATTTCAAAAACATGCACAGCAGGTTAATGGAACACTCTCTAAATTGTCCCTAGGTATGAGTGTGAGCGCGGATGGTTGTTCGTCTATGTGTGCCCTGCGATTGGCTGGCAACCAGTTTAGGGTGTTCCCCGCCTGCTGCCCAAAGACAGCTGGGATAGGCTCCAGCACGCTCCGCAACCCCTGTGAGGATAAGCGGATCAGAAAATGGATGGATGGATGTTTACCTCAATTTTAATGGGTGATTTAGTTGTGGAATGCAACATAAGGCGAGGTAAACTTAAGGTTCTCTTTACCCGAAATATGGTTCAAATTTACCCCAATGAAGTGGCTGCAAATTGTTAGCCTACATTTATTGGATAGATTCTATAAGTTGTTTTTTAAAGTGTTTGAGCCTGTTGTTAATCAATTAACACATTATTGAAAGTGGTAAGTAATGTAACAACTGAAAGATTTTTGAGGCCCTCTCTGTGACACTAGTTGCTTAACCTGTGGTGAATAACCACAAGTGCGCTGTGCAACATTCACTGAAAACAATAATTTTTAAAATAAGATGTATAGTCTACTGAAAGAAATTATCTGGATCCAAATGATTTCATTATGTGAAACCACGAAACCAATAAAATCAGAATAATCTTTATTGGCCAAGTATGTAAAACACACAAGGAATTTGTCTCCGGTAGTATGATCAACTGAGTAAATTCACCCAAAACTTATTTCAGTGTTGTTGCGTTATTCTGTAATTGTGGTGGCATCATGTTCAGCATCCAATAAGGTGCCAGGATGTCACCTGACCACCCAAAACGTGAGCCTGGAAAAAGAAGGATGCCTCTCTTGTCACCTTGTGGAGACGACCATCTGTTCTGGATACTGTGCCACAGAGGTAACGTTCCCTGCATGTTTCCCTCCAATTACAACTGCATAATGTAACAATGTTGTATATGTTCTCTTCCATGCAGTACCCTATCTACTACGGCTTCCCCAGCGAAGAGCCTCTAGTCTGTATGTATGAGGATATGCGCCACCAAGAGTTTGAGCTGTCTAACTGCCTTGCAGGTGTAGACCCCGTGGTCAAGTACCCTGTGGCATTAAGTTGCAGTTGTGCTGCCTGCTCCATCCTCACGTCCAACTGTAACGAGGAACCCAAGGAACCCACTAAACCAGACTTCTGTACTCAGCTCCTTTCCCAGTAACTTCATGTGTGACATTGTGGAATCGATCAGAATAAAGAGAGCAGCCTCAGCAGAAACAATGCAGACTTGTGTCTTTGCATTTTTACATCCAATTATTTACCACTAAACATATCTTATAAATGTGGAGGAGCATTAATACACAATTACACCATTAAATAATCAATTGGGGGGTGGCATGGCTGAGTGGCCGAGTGGTCATCTCCTAACCCAGTTTGGAGGTTCAATCCCCGACCATTGCGGCCATGTCGGAGTGCCCTTGAGCAAGATTCTGAATCTCCTGATGCTGCGTCATCAGTAGGTAAATGAAATAATAGTCTAAAGCGCTTTGAGTACCAGAGATAGAAAAGCACTGTTCAAGTGCAGCCCATTTATCATTTGAATGTGTTCTTGATTCATTTCAAATGTTAATGATGCATTTTAGAGGTATAATTTTTCACAATTTATTGTTTCGTGATCATTGGTGCAGTGCTTTCTGAATTTATTTTATCTGGCAACCTAACTATATATTAATACGACTTTATGTATTTATTTGAATTTAAAAACATTTTTTAAAGTTCACAAATAAGTAGCCATTGTGTTCCAACACAATTCCTGTTTCCGTGTTTGTGCTGCAGCTGTACTTTGTGTTGTTTTTGAGCCAAGGGACGGGAGGGGAGAGTCTGTCAGTTACTTGGCCATTAGGGGCGCATTCGGAAATCGCGCGCACAGGTTCGGAAATTTCGACCCAGGGCCGGACCAGCTTTTAAGCAGAATATGCAGGTGCTTCGGGCCCCTGGCCGCCAGAGGGCCCCAAATCTGAACATTAATGAAATTTTTGATGGAAAACACCAAAGACGTCCGTGTTTTTTTTTTTTTTTAATTGAATCTTTATTCGAACAAGTGATGGTACAATTCTCAATAAACAGGAAAACAAAATGAACATGTTATTAATATATACACATATTACAAACATTTAAACCAAAAAGAAGCCAGGGGATTTTAAACAAAAATTTCAAATAAGGAGCATATAGCCAGAGTTTTAACAGTTTTTAGAATCCATAATAGAACTTAGGTACTGCTTTATTTCTGTTTCAAAAATTAAGAAAAGAGGTTTTAAATTACTCCATCTGGATTTGTGGATATGGAACTTAGCGAGAATGATTATTAAATTTATAATGAAGGTTTGTTTAGCGTTTTTTTCCTTACTTTTTTAGAACCCAAATAGTACATTTTTCCAGTATAGCATAAAGTCAGAGTCAATACGTTCAATAATAAATCTGGATACAGCTTTCCAAAATGTGTTGATATACGGGCATTGCCAGAACAAGTGAACCATTGTTTCAGGGTACATTCCACAAAATGAACAATCAACAGAGATGTCTTTCTTGAACCTAAGAAGATAATGCTTGGTGGGATAGTATTTGTGTATCATTTTAAAAGAGATTTCCCTTACTTTATTAGTCAGGAGGTATTTGTATGGGAGAGACCAGATTTTTCCCCAGTGTTGATTATTAACAAAACCAGACCAGTAGGTAATAATGTGTAGGATTGTTGAAATATCTTGTTGAAACACGGAACATATGTTACGGTTGTTATTTCTGACTGATGTTGACGTAAAACAGGATTTGCCGATAGCAGTCATTTTGGGGTCCAGGGTTGGTGTGGAGGTTGTTCTGTCCACCCCTTTCAAAGAGGGTCAAGATTCCAGAAGGAATAGCATCCATGACTGTAGCAAATTCTTTTGGGGTGACCGGTAGATTAAATTTATTCAAAAATTCAGAGTAATTTAAAAGGAAACCTTGATTATTGGTTAGTTGACTGACCAGGATTATTTTATTATTGAACCAATTATGGAGAAATAATGATCTATTCTTGTATAAGATGTAATGATTATTCCAGATAAAGCATTTATGAGGGCAAAAATTATGTTTATATATCAAGGACCAAGCCAAAAGTGTTTGTTTGTGGAAATTGGATAAAACCAACGGAATTTTTTCTATTTTGTAGTCACATAAAAGTACAAAATTAAGACCACCAAGTTGAGAAAATATATAGTTAGGTATAAAGTTCCAAATCGATGAAGGATTACCCCAAAATTGTTTGATCCAATTGATTTTAAATGTATTA
>NW_017805695.1:3007199-3044380 GCF_001891065.2 Hippocampus comes
CTGGTTAAGCTTAGCTTGGGTTTTGTTAATAATTGGGTCAAAGTTCGCTGTACATCGCATGGCCTCATTTTTCATAATGGTAATCCCTAGATAGGTAACTTTTTCTTTAACTGGGATGTTGCAGATCGAAGTCTCATTCCGGTCATGGATAGGGAACAGTTCGCATTTGTTGAGATTTAGGTGGAGACCAGAGGCCGCTGAGAATTGTTCGACCATTTTAATCGCAGCAGAGACTTGGCTGGAGTTCTTTAGGAATAAGGTAGTGTCATCCGCAAGCTGACTAATCAGGATTTCTCTGCCTGCTATAGATATCCCTTGGATGGCACTTCTTCTGATATGACAGGTGAGGAGTTGCGTTAACAATAGAAACAGAAATGGAGAGGCCAGACAGCCTTGGCGCACTCCTCGATTTAGAGAAAATCTTGGAGAGGTGCCATTTCTCAGTTTGATGGAGCTATTGCCATTGGCATACATAGTCTTAACAACTTTACAAAAGAAATCACCAAATCCGAATTGTTCCATGCAGCGAAAAATGAACTCATGTTCGACCGTGTCAAATGCCTTATAGAAGTCCAGAAATAGGAGGTAACTATTGTCAGAGCAGAGGAATGAGTCATCAATCAGATCTAAAAGACGTCCGTGGTTATGAGTCGTAGGGAGGACGAGCATGACGCTTACGTGGGGAGAAGGCAAACTTCAAAATAAACTTAAGCGTACATCAATGCCTTGGTTCGCTTTTTGTGAAGTTGTTACGGCACCGGGTGGTGGCGTGGCGGCTGTCCTGACTCGTAATTGGGGCCAGTTTGTATCGCTGTCAGAAACTGTTGACACCAATATCAATCACCCCCCCTCCAAAAAAAAAATTATGTTCAATTGTTAATTGGACGCAAAAAACAACAGCAAACGAACACAAAACTAATGAATGAGGCTGACAGACACGCTCTCGTTTGACGTCATCTATTGGAGCAGTTTCCTCGCCTCGCATTCGCAAAATAATAACGAATGGAAACGGGTTAATTCCCATTTTTTCGACATTTGCGGTTTGTATGATGAATGGTAAAATATTACTTTAGTTATATAAATTAAGGAAATTATGACGACGGTTTGCTGGAGGGGAAAATGTGTTGTGATGAACCAGAACAGCAGACAATTTATCGGAATCAGCCTTCTATTGAGATCGCAACGAAAAATTATGTCAGCGCTACGTCACAACAAAGCTGTACTTCCGGTTGGAGGCGAGACGTCGACGAACGAGTAAAGTGTCGAGACTTGTATTTTGAAACACTACAAGTAGGCATGTTGTCCATCCTATCGTCTTCCAACCGTGGTAAGACTAAACACCATGATATCAAAACCACCTGAAACGCTGTGGTTGGCTATAGGTTATAAAACTTTCTGCTAGCAGATTTAGCCAAGCTCCAGTGGCGCAATCGGTTAGCGCGCGGTACTTATATGACAGTACACTGTAGAGCAATGCCGAGGTTGTGAGTTCGAGCCTCACCTGGAGCAGAATTTTGCACAGTCCATATATCTTTTGTTCGGTATTTTCAATGCGCATATGTGGTGATATTTGTAGTTTTCTGCAAATAAATGCATCATTGTGATCTATTCTGCCATGACAATGACAGGCCTAGAAGTCATGGAGAACCCCGAACAGTAGTATTTTGGTTTTGCTGCCAGTAGGGAGCAGCCTTTGTTTATTTATGCTATATATTCAAACAGCAAGTTTAATGTAAAATAAATTCCCGAATAGTGGATGCAACGAGGAAAAGTTTAAATGTGTCGACTCATTTAATTTTGCAGTTGCTAAACATTTTTCTTCGGTGGAGGTCACCACTGTTTGAGCTGTGTTGTTCTATTTGGAACCCATTTTGATTCCCTAAAAACTAAAACATGAGTTAATCATTAATTCAACAGTAACGCTTTTTATAAAATATATATTATTTGAATGTATTGCCAATTCCAACTCTGGTTTTCCTTTATAATTTGAGGAGAGAGTCAGTTCTCCATTTGTACCATCCAATGTGTTCCAACCTGCATTTGTCACTGTTCAGTCGTTACTGTCAGTAAGAGTATGTGATGAAAATAAAATACAATATAAAATAGAAAAATTGATGTTCTGCCAAAAAATGTCACATATGCTGCGTATTGATTGGGTTACTTTAATCGGTTGTCTTGGATTACATGCATTGAAAAGCATAACCGCAATGTGTTAATTTGCTATTTCACCTTTTTTTGAGTGAGTGCATCAGGTTTCCAGTTCACTATACCTTTAAAAAAACAATGCCTAAAGTTCATACATATGTTTGCATTAAATTTGCTGAATCTATTCCCATTTATTCGATATGGTAAAAACATGTTGCATTTTATTGGAATCTTGCATTGGACTGTCATCCATCCATTTTTCAAACCGCTGATTCTCACTCCAGTCGTGGGCGTGCTGGAGCCTATCCCAGCTGTCTTCAGTCTCGATTCTCACCCAGAACGTCTTGTTGTGCTAAGCACTCAACACCGTGTTCCACTTTTCTGCACAAATTAAAGCAATATATGATTTGTATTTGCACATACTGTCTCAAAGGCCAACTGCTCTGACTCACTATTATTGGACATACTTAACTGCACCTTATCTTTGAAATGCACTCCACTCCTTGGTACGTAGTAATTTCATTGTATTGAATATTTTCAGGGGTAAAGTAATACCTTTTATCTCGTTTCTATTTAAAAAAAAAAAAAAATCGCAGTTTTCAGTTTCACCAGCAGGGGCTGCTGCTGTCCACAGTTTGCCTCACTTGTATTTACCGACGTGGAGCGAACTGAACTGATTGCGAAGATATGATTGGCCGTGTGGAATGTTTGAATAAAAACAGTTGGTCCAGCAAGTGAACCTCAAATATCTATCCATGTGTCCTCTTATTTTTATGTTCATATATGTCACAAACTGTTATCCAGAGCGACTTTCAATGAAAAAGAAATGGTTTCTGACCATGTAGAATAATAAAAGAAACATTGGACAGTGTATGTAGTTCAAAATAATTTGGGAATGTTAGACTGAAGAACCATTAGATCACACAGTTGTGTAAGCTTATGTTATATTATTAATTATCATTTTATGTTTGAGCATCATATTATTTCATGTTAAGATTACCTAAAGGCGGCCCGGTGGTCCAGTGGTTAGCGTGTCAACCTCACAGTGCAGAGGTATGGGGTTCAATTCCAGCTCCGGCCTCTCTGTGTGGAGTTTGCATGTTCTCCCTGGGCCTGCGTGGGTTTCCTCCTACATTCCAAAAACATACATGGCAGGCTGATTGAACTCTCAAAATTGTCCCTAGGTATGAGTGTGAGCGTGGCAGATTGTTCGTCTCTGTGTGCCCTGCAATTGGCTGGCCTGATTGTTCGTCTCTGTGTGCCCTGCAATTCGCTGGCAACCGGTTCAGGGTGTCCCCCGCCGACTGTCCGAAGACAGCTGGGATAGGCTCCGGCACCCCCCGCCACCCTTGTGAGGATAAAGCGGATCAGAAGATGAATGAATGAATAAAAAAAGATTACCTAAATTGCATTCTGTTGTTTAATAATTGCTTAGACATGTTTTTATGTTGATATATTCTGATTGGCTTTTGAGGTCAGGGAAAGCAGGAAGTGATTTTAGTTTGCCGAGGAGTGTGTTCTTGTAAAGTAGAGCCATCTATTAAAAACATCGAACCCCTCAACTTACAGTTGTATTAATATATTGCAATGCAAAAACCCCTTCTCTTAGCTGTAACTCCACTCCACCGTTTGAGTTGTGTCTACAATGCAAAATAAAGATTAGAATGTATTGCTGACTCCCTTGCCGCAAGAACCATAAATGTGATCAGTTTGCAAAGAAATAAAAGAAATATTAAAAACAAGAGAACTTACAAGTACAACGTAACTTAACAGAGTTAAAAGCCAGTGCTGATTATTTTGCAACTACATCAGAAGTGGTTTATACCCTTTCAAAAATGGATCTGCTCTTCAAATGGTGAATTTCAAGTCCATATGCTAACGAAGCATATGCACAGCCTGTTATTATTATAATTATCCATCCATTCTCTCCCACTTATCCGAGGTCAGGTCAAGCGGGAAGCAGCTTTAGCTGGGAACGCCAGATTTTCCTCTCCCGAGCCACTTCTTCCAGCTGCTGTAGGGGATTCCAAGGCGTTCCTGAGCCAACCAGTAGACATAGGTCTGGATCACAATCGCGTTCTCCTGCTGGTGGCTCCTCTCAACGTGGAGGAGCAGTGGCTCGACGCATGAGTCTTTCCCGGATGACCGAGGTTCCCATACTTTGTCTTAGGGTGACTCTGGACACCCTGCGGAGGAAATTCATTTCGACCGCTTGTATCCGAGATGCCGTCATTTCAGTCACAACCCACAGCTTGTGATCATAGGTGAGAGTGGGAACAAAGATTGATCGGTAAATTGAGAGCTTCACCTTGTGGTTCAGCTGTAGCTTCACTTGCACAGACACCAGTGAGAGTTGGACTCTGCCAAGGGTGCCCTTTGTTATTGATCCTGTTCATAACCTTAATGGACAGAATATCTACACACAGCCGAGGCATTGAGGGTGTTTGATTTGGTGGTTTCAGTATTGCATCTCTGCTTTTTTGCAGGCGGCACGGTGACGACTGGGAAGCATGTCCGCCTCACAATGCAGAGGTGCAGGGTTCGATTCCGACTACGGCCTTCTTAATTGCTAGCCAATCACAATGCACACATTGACAAAGACATTGACTTACTATGCATGTTTTTGGAATGCGGAAGGAAACCCGGATGAAAACCCACACAGGCACGGGGGGAATATGTAAACTCTGTAGTCAGACTCGAACCCTGCACCTCAGCACTGTGAGATGGACGTACTAACTAGTCGATCACCATGCTGCCCTAATTTGATATCTATAAAATGATAATCTATCGATCTATCGATCTATCTATACTATAAAAATATCCCACCCGTGAAGTGATAATTTGAAAATGTTAATATTTGCACAGATTTATAGAAAATAAACAAATAAATCATGTCACATATTGATAAGTACAGCATCTGTTTCCTAAATCATTCTTGGTAACACTGGTCAACAGCAAAATTTAATCAGCAATAGCTGAATGTGTTTTTGACGCTGATTTAAAAAAAAACGTCCTTACATTTTTTCCCAGTACAACCGGTTTTTGAAATGTGTTCTTTTATTACTATTTAAGTTTAACATTCAAAGCTTGCGCAATGCGGATTTTATCATGTGTTGTATTTTATGGCTATGGCGTTAAAAAAAAATTCCACCTGATACTGAACCCTTAATTCATAAATATTGCTTAATATCTTACTATGTTACATAGCATATTATTGTGAAATTATTATTATTTTTGTTGTTGTTTTGAAAACCTAATGTGTTTGAGAAAAACAAAGGGCAGATTTGGAATCTGTGCAAAAAAAAAACCCTCCTCTACAAAAGTTTATTTGCATCTCTGACTAAAAAGAAATCTCGTCAAAAATTTTTGTTGTAATTATTGGGGGAAATCATGAACATGATCTGTGTCTTCAAATGTATAAATATAATTGATTATTACCACATAATTCAAGGTCATGTTTGCAAATTTATTATTTCAGAAGTGTATTTGAAACTTGTGGCCCTTGGAAGGCCCGCCTTTACCAACGGGGCCTACAGTAGTCAACTGCCTATCAGGCATTTAGCTCGATGTGTGCACTAAAGAGGACACTCACAAAGGAGCATCACTGGAATGTGTCGATGACACAGGTAGGACACTTGTGGTCATTTGCTTTGCCTCGGTGCATGATGTGATGAATCATCATCCATCGTCAATGACTCAATTAAATGTCTTTATAGCACACAATAGTCTCATGTAATATTTTGAATTACTTAGATGCTGAGAAACTAAATGTTTCTGAAAATTGCTAATTTTGTAATGCAATACTATCGACACTGCCAGCTAAATACAAATCGCCTGAATAAGAATATCATTTTGGATGTTTTCTGTCAGGAAATTGTGAAGAACGGATGTTTATAACCTGTTCTTTGGATGAACTTGGAGTTTTACAATGGTGTTTTTTTTTTTACACCAACGTTCAGGCCTATGAATTCCATTAGAGCAGTTAAACATGGCACAGAGTGCACCTGTCGTTTTGTAACTTAAGACTGCCTTTTAAACAATCCCTGCGAGTTTTAAGGTGTATGATTACATATTCACTTTTGTACTTTCATACAAAATTTCAATGACCACTCGTTTGTTGGATAGGCCTTTTTTTTTTTTACTTGATTCTTACTTGATTCTTACGCATGCGCAAATGAGCTTCTTACAGTGTGTGCCCAGAGGAGGCCTATCAGAAGTCTTAATATTCATTCATGCATTCATTTTCCGATCCGTTTAACCTCATAAGGGTCGTGGGGGGTGCTGGAGCCTATCCCAGCTGTCGCCGGGCAGTAGGCGGGGGACACCCTGAACCGGTTGCCAGCCAATCACAGGGTACACAGAGACAAACAACCATCCGCGCTCACACTCACACCTAGGGACAATTTCGAGTGTTCAATCAGCCTGCCATGCATGCTTTTGGAATGTGGGAGGAAACCGGAGTACCCAGAGAAAACCCACAGGGATTACATGCAAACTCCACACAGGGAGGCTGGAGCTGGAATTGTACCCAATACCTCTGCACTGTGAGGTCGACGCGCTAACCACTGGACCACTGGTCCACCTGTCTGTCATTTCAATTTATTTATTAAAATTTATGAAAAGCATAAATATGTGAGCTGATCTGTTTGTCAATGTTGAAAAACAAGTAGAGCATCTCCTTTACGGTTGGGGAGGAGGGCCTGTATTTGATGGTTAGCCCAGGGGCCTATGAGTAATAGGTACAGGCTGTCCCCGGCCCTTGGTATTAATCAGTCCCCAAAAAGTAGCTTTCACCTTCAAAATGGTTGGTGGGCCCCTGATTTAGAGTCTTCTGTTAACCTAGAATGCAAGTTTTTGCATAGTCGGAGTAAAAAAAAAAAAAAAAAAAGCTCTTCTCACCATACTACTATTCAGCATCGAGAATTCTCTTATTGTGCAATAAAACTCCATGTAAATTACTGTAAATATACTGTTAAACAGTTTATCAGATTTCACAATAATTTTAATGAGTGTCCCGTTTAGGGTTAATGCACAAAATTCTCAAGTCTTGTATTTAATGATGCTTATATAAAAGAAAACAATTCCAGACTTGGTCATGAGATCATGTAACCACGCTGTGCACGAACTATTGGTTATGAGTTGAACACATTGTAATTGTAATGATGTGAATGTGTAAGTGCCCGTGAGTCATACTGTTCTCATGAGAGGAAAGTTGGGAGTGGAATGTTGGGATTTAAAAAGAGATATTCAATCACGTACTCGATGGCCCAATCTGGTCTACAACACAATGATTGTGTCTCAATACTTACGGTGTGACTTTGTTGGTTTCGTTTTCTTGTTCCAAACATGCAAATCTGAAGGAAACAATCAGTGACAAGTTGACCAATAATTGAAATTGTAATACACTTGGTGCCTTATGGTATATTTTAGTACATTTTAGGACTTGTATCCAAACCTTCCTCTAACATGCCACAAACCGCAGAGCATGTGTCCCAAATTTGATTAAACATCTGTCTGCCATTACCAATGAATTTGCTCTCAGTGTAGCAATATGACAGCTCCCAAGTCCCAGCTGTAAAGGTATAATCATCATTATTATTGTTTTGTCATCCCCCCGCCCTCCCTGCCATTACACTCTCAAGCCAAGAGAAACTTCGGTGTTGCAGCATTTATCAAGTAGCCAAAAGGAAATGATGAAATTCTGCTCGGCTAAACTCCAACAATTTACGGATGTGTTTGTACATGTGTCTATTTGCTGCGTTGGTTTTGACATAAGAAGGTTGACAACAAAAATCGCATATATACAGAAGTTTTGACATTAGAAGGGGTACTTTAACTTCCTTCCTGCTGGCCCAATGGCTGTTTCCCCCCGCCCAGACTCCCATTACATCAGTTTTCTGTTTATTTAGGCATGGCTATTTTTTTACATTCATGTTACACATTTAATCATGGAACATTAATATCACATCAGTACGAAGACACCATTACACTGGACTTGACTTCTCTCTTTATTAATTCATTAAAATAGGTTGGTATGAGCAAATTCATTCTCGTGCACACAGACTCACACCAAGTCTGTCCCTCTTTTTCTTCCAGGGGATTTAAAGGACTGCAGAACTTTACCTTTATGGTATCCCTGCATGGTCAAATATCAAACATTTTATATACCGGTACATTAGTTCGAGTTAATGAGTAGTACGCACGTATGTGCCCCTTCCAATGTTTCTATTCCAAATACAGCACAATTTTACACTTTTTTTTTTTTTTTTTTTTTTTTATTAACAGAGGAAAAATGTGTCCACACCTGGGGCCTTACATAAAGCTATGGTGCATGGGTATTGACCAGTAAGTTGGAAACTATATGTTTTCATAAAGGATTGATATTCATAGTTTTATTCCGTTTACCCTGCAAGCTTTGGTTGACCCTGCGTTGTTATCACAGCTGTTTTTCTTTTTTCAAGCGAGGACTGAAAATAGCAGCAGTAACAGAAATATACATATAAAAATAAAAAGTCATGCGAGACAAACGGCAGAAATAATGATGTGGCTACCTTACTCCCTACAATTTTACAGTATGAACCTGAAATGTGACCACTCTGACGAGTAATGACATGTCTAGTACCATCATTATGCCATCGAGGGATCTTGTGAGGTGCTGTCAGGCAAAGGATGTGGGATCTGGAGATAATTGGGGGAGGTTGTGGAAAACCTGGTCTGATAAGGACAAGCATCCATCCAATGCTGAAAGAAATGGATTTCATATCTTGAAACCCGGCGAAACGGGCTGAAATTCTAGTCGCATACGCTTTGCTTTTTCATGAACTCATGACGGGAAGTGCTCAGAGACATGACGTATACACGACGTATACGGACTGAGTGAAAGCTACTGCGCTAGCCACTTACATTTTGCCAACTTGTGCTGTTCAACTTAAGTCTTTTAGGTTTCTGAAAAGCATGTTTAAAACAGTGGATTGTCACCAAAATCCACAAGATGTTGCAAGACAAGACAGTTACAAAAAGCAATCGGCGTTCAACCTCGTCAACATTCGTCATATTGATCACGTTCCTTGAGAAAATGGCAGCTAATTTCAACTCCACTTTATTTGGCAATCCAAACGGCGAACTCAATTTGAAAGCCTCGTTTTCTGTACTAATGCTCGGAGAGAAGTCAAAGTTCAGTCAAATGCAACATGAAGGACACCCTAACGTATCATTTTTTTACCGCTCAGTAAGGTTACGTTACTGACAATCGCCCGTATGTGAAATGGATGTCAGAGTGCAAGCGTTTGAAAAATGACATCAATTTCGTTTCTGATAAACACTGAAAACAATGGCCGGGTGTATGTAGGCATATTACATTTTGAGACACATGACTTGAAGAGTCCAGTTAAACGCTCACTTCCCCTTTATTTTGGCTTTTGACTGAAATCATTTGGGTTTATCATAAAAAAAGATTAATACACCTGTGATTTTTTTTCTTTTTCATCCAAGTCATTTTGTCTCAGGGCATTGAATTGATTGCAACTGGACTAGTCTGTCTGTCTCACAAGACCCTTCGCTTCAAGCACATACTGTAGGCTACATAGGACAGCTTTAGCCTGAGTGTTGGCGTCCAAAGTGACGTATTTGCTCCAGCCAAGGATACGAAGTTAATTTGTGATCGATTCAATACTCTAAGAACGATGAGTATAAGACAAGAGATTAACATATCACATTTAATTTACATCTGAATCTGATGCTCAGCATTTTTGGTTTGAATCCACCCAATCTTCCCCAAAAGATTTCATGTTCTGTTACAAAACGGTTATCTTCTAACTTGTGACTCACATTCTGATGGAAATCCATCGAAATAAAAGACTGGAATGTTTCATTTTCATCTTTTGCTGTAAAATGTAAATGTTTTCAATCTCTAGCGAAATAAAGGCATTAGGCTCATTGATCAATATTTTTGAAGGGGGAGTCCATATCCTGACAAAGGGAAGATGACCATTCTCGGTTCTAAATGCTTCCAAATATTGGCCTGACATACAGATTGGAAAGAAATGAGTTTTAGGTCATTTTTGAATGTGGGAATTTCAATATATATGAAAAAGGCAAAAATAAAATACATTCCCATTCTTCCAAGGTTGTTGATGTGTATTAGTTTTAATCCTGTCCACCAGCCACACCCTCAAACCTGGAATTGAGCCTCACAGGACCTGGTTATCAACCACATCCACTTCAATGTGCCCGCTCGAGCATATTGATGTCACAAATAATGGAGGGAATTCTTCAGAGATTGTTTGATTTATGCATGTGCATGGCTCTCTGGAAGAGGAAAAGTGCGGGATGCTGATGGCAGGCAAGAATTCTTCCACTGAGTTGAAGCCAAACGTCATTCTTGGCTGTACTGACCTCAGCTCATCAGAGAGGCAGACAGAATGGAAGACAGAAGACTTTTCATATGTTAATAACAAATGTGTGTTTGTCTTGGAATCGCAGGCGCTTCCAAAGCTGCGCCTTTTCAGTTGAGCATCAATGGGATGTGCAAATATATTCGCATGCACAGCATCCCAAATGTTCGTCATTGTAGCTCACAAGCTACCATGTATTAAGAGCTGAGTATTAGCAGATTTGTTTCTTGAAATGACATAACATGCGATTTACATCTAAGCACAGACTCGGTCTGATTCATTCATCGTTAGATGTCATTTATTATCTGTCATGCACATGTTGTAATTATATGGCATCATATAAGTGAATCGTTGTGTTGTGTTCAAAAAGAGGTTTAAAAATATAGTACTACAGAAATAATCAATCATGTATAGACATGAGAAACTGCACTGAATCTAAAATTTATGAAATAGATTATCGATAAATATGTATAAAGAGGCATGTCTGTTTGTATTTTCCTTTGGGTTTTTTTTTCTATTTATTGCCAGTATATTGAATAATGGGTCTACACGTCACGCTATTTTGAACATCTGTCAAGAGGAGCATTGTTTTTTGCTCTTATTTGGGTTGTGTACTGATACAGATTTGTGAATACGTAGTCTATTTGCATGATATCATGATTTTTAATCATTGATAGAGAACAAGGTGTAGGACTAGATGTTTTTCTACTTCTTCCTACTCTTTCTGAGCATATAAGCTGTACTGAGCCAAGATATGTATTGATATTTTTGATTTGATTAGTTTTTTTGTCTTTCATGTTGTGTTTATATGTTCAATAAATCAAATAAAATCAAGTAGAAAAATCTGACAATAGAGTGAATCGAATAAACACAATGATGACAAACGATGAGGTAAGGGTTTTCGTTTGTAGCGCAAAAAAAAGAAAAAAGAAAAAAAGAAAAGAGAATTCTTGTCCAGTATCAGAACCCAAATGTACTACAATGTATTGCTTATTCCAGTAACAGTGACATACCATGTACTATTAATGAACTAGAACAGTGGTTCTTAACTTTCTGAGAGGTACTGAACACAGCCAGTTAATATGCACATTCACCGAACCCTTCATTAGTGAAAAATAAACATTTATTTATTCAAGATATAAAATAAATGCATTTATTAAAAGCAGAAAAAAGTAAATACAATTTCAAGAGATAAGTATACTTTTTTTTTTCTAATTGTACGACATACTATCACGACAGTCACACGTTGACGACGAAGCGAACTAAATTTTCCACAGTACTGATTGGACAAAGCAATGTCATGTGATCATCTGCAGCCAATGATGGCCAAGCGGGCGTGTCATAAATAATTGACATGTTGAGTCGCGTGTGTCCATGGCAGAGGCTCTGTCGAACCCCTGAGACCGATTCACCGAACCCCTGGGGTTCGATCGAATCCATGTTAAGAACCACTGAACTAGAAATATTGGCAAAAAAAACCCATAAACATTCATCAATTGGAACAATAACGAACTTAGTAGTGTGCAATTGAATACAGGTTGAAAATGATTTGCAAATTATTGCATTTTAGTTTGGATTATGCTTTACACAACGTCCCAACTTCATTGGAACGGGTGTTTGTATGAGGGTAATCAATCTTGCATGGTCTTTGATTTTTACAAATTGATTGGCGGCTGAGGGGGGGACCTTTCTTAATTTGAGGAAAAGTTTGACGGTTCTTATTTTACTATGGACAGCGCAGTACTATGGGGACAGTTTTCCCTCTTTTCCACATCCATGTGCATGTTGAGAAATATTTTTGTACAAGCCGTCCAACATGTGTGCGTATGTGTTTGATTATTAGTTGTGTGTTGTGTGGATCTGTTGGCGTCCGGCTTATCATTCCCGTGTGGGCACATGAAGGGATGGTGTCTGGTGGGGGGCAGAGAGCTGCTGACATGGCTTCCCAGTTCAAAGAGATGATGCAGTAGATGGAGGCACACACGGAGAACAGACTGGCCTTTATATTCACCCTTCCCGAGCCTGGGAAAACTCTGCAGTTTCACTGTCGTCGCCTGCGGTTACAGATGGGAAGGCAAGCGCAGTTACAGGTGCTGCTCACTCTGCGACGTCCCAGAATTTGATCTGCCTGGAAATAAATAAATACATACAAGTATTTCATGCATTTCAGTGAGGGTAACGCAATGATGAATGGCACTCGGTCTCGTGTTGCATGGTGGAAATTCACCGTAACCGTTTTTAATTCATGTTCGGTTTTGAATTTAAATGTGAAGTTCAATGAATTGAAAGTGATAGAATTGCACTTTTACAGGTGAATACACAGTACTGTGCAAAGGTCATAGACCACCATTCAATTCACAGTATTAGCCAAGTGAAAAGGAATTTATGGTGCAGACGACTGCCAGTGTCAAGTATTTATAGAGAAAATGCCACAATTGTGTTTATCTGTTCATTTAGTTGCGGTTTATGTCTTGGATCATGGAGGATGAAGAAGGTCAATGGGGTCATCGTGATTTTGAACATGAAAGGTTCAAAAACGCGAGAGCGACTCTGTATTCTTCTATTTACTGCTTAACTTTGTCAAAATGACTTCAGTAGCTAAGGTTGAGAATGGTCATTAAAACAACCAAGTTCAGTGTTGTTGTTCTGCCTTTGGTCACATCAGAGGCCCAGTTACCTGCTAACTATTACATAAGGTCTAAATCAAGATTCCCTGCAATGTTGCTTTTGTCATTTATTACATCTAAGGCAGTGGTTCTTAATCTGGGTTCGGTGAATCAGTCTCAGAGGTTCGACAGAGCCTCTGCCATGGAGATTAAGACAAACAGGACTCAACATGTCAATTCGTTATGACACGCCTGCTTGGCCGTCACTGCTGGTGCATTTTCTGCACAATTTAAAAAATATGTACTTTATACTTAGACTAATTCTGTTTACTTTTTTCTCTTTTTAATAAATGTGTTTTTTTACGCCTTGAATTTGTAAAAAAATCATACTTTTTGTCTTTCACGGATGAAGGGTTCGATGAATGTGCATATGAACCAGTTGTGTTTGGTGCCTCTAACAAGGTTAAGAACCACTCATCTAGGGCTTTATTTTCATTGACAGTGCATGTGTACCCTGCTTTCAGGGGTAGCGCAATCCTCGTTTGGGCTGTTTGGGAATTTGTTTCATCTCGATGTTCGGTGTTGCGGTGTACAGAAGGTGGATCCTTTGACGTGCGTCTGGCACAACTTATGCATTTGAGGCAGAAAGTCATGTTAAACTGTAAACTTTGTGCAAGTTTTAGCGCAGGTAGTTGAATGTGATTTTGGCGCATTTGATCAGGGCACAGGCAGATTCTGAGCTCTGCGGACATGTACAGTGGTCATCGTATTTCATTCAGAAAGATAACAACAGCAGGCATTAAACCCTTTGAACCATTGTGCCCACTTCATAGTCAACTTTAGATCATCCAATCGGAGACGTCTGCAATTCGTCATAAGCGTACTTTACTTTAACCTGTCGCCGGACTGCAGCAAATTAGTTTCTACTTCCACCATGTCAAGGACTATGCGTCAGCATTTAAAGGGAATGAGAGGAGCCGCTTTGATTGATGTTGAATCATGCCGGCTGTATTTTATGCCCGCAATGGAACAAACTGTCCTTTTTTTTTAATGTGCTGGCTTGCACGAATCTGCAAAATGACCGCCTCTGTCCAAATGTAGAACTTTCCTTTTGCCAGACATGCGACAGTCATGAAAATAGAGCCTCGAGTGTAATCCTAAGCAAAACAAGGAGCTTGTTAGCCTGTGATCCTCTATGTTAACCTGTCCTTTCATTCTCTATTGACATCATAAAGGGGAGCTTTATCTGAAATGATGTGCATGCCGTGAAAAAAACGAACCGACGAAATTGCAACAGTTCCTCTTGGGCAACTAAAACTGTCCCTAATGCTGATGGAGCTGTGCATGAATCATTTTCAGAAATGGTATACGGTGTGTCACATTGCTGAAAATGACTCACATGTACTACACAGACTGCATGTAGTGATATTTTACAATGTTGTTACAGAAACTTTATGAGACTTTATTTCAATCCAGGTGAGTTTTACCACTTATTCCAAAGAACCCCAGAGACTGTACTAAGCTTTAATATAAACTGGCTGCATAACTCCCTCCCACTGATGTTATTATTTTACTATTATGAGTACCAAATTACAAATATTGAAGTCTACTTAGACATGTGACTGACTGTAGACGCTATACTTAGGACGTTATCCTTGTGGCTCTCTCATCTGGCCTTGGATCAAAAGAAGACAGCGACCCTCCCCAAGTCCAACATAAAGTACCCCTTCAAAGCTGTTTTTCCTCTCAATATTGAAAAACGAATATGTTATTATGACACCTTCCAGTAGGTTGATTATGATAACACTTGTAAGTGTAAATTGGCAAGGTGTCACTCAGCAAGTTCTTGCGGTTTTATTAATCGTGCTTTGCCTCTGTGGGCTATGAATGTGACTCTTGAGCGCCGGGTTGGGGGAAGGCTTAATAAGCAAAGCGTAGGAATCGGTATGTGCGTGACTGGATAACTTAGACTGGTACAGTAATTTTCACCAGTGTCTGATGTGAGCAACTCAGCGGATGTCAGTTCAGCTTGTGGGTAGAAAGAAGGGGACAGGCTGACATCATTCGTTCCAGTGAAAAGGGTTGTTATTGTTGCAAATCAAAATTTTCGTCGAGAAAAGCTGAAATTCTTGAGGTACAACAACCATTTCTGTGGAATTTCACAACACAGCAGCTCGTCATTTACGCCCCCGTCCCAACCATTTAGGCAGATGACATAACGGCAAAATAGCTTTTTATTGACTGTCCCATGCCTATTATGGAAATCTTTCTTAAATGTCATTTTAAAATTTCATCAACATCATCATCATCATCATCAGGTTGATGTTTTACAGTAGTGTTTAGCTGTTTCCAGAATTGAACAAGACAAACTCAAGACTCAAGACTAAAAACTCCCAGTTGGACAATTATTTGAAGACTGAACTGCGAGCACTAAACATTGGGTAGTCTATGGCCATCTTCTGTCTGCTTGTATATGTGTGCCTGCACTCAATGCCTTTGCTGGAGATTAGGTCTGGTATTAAAGGGATGTCACTTGCTGCATGCCCACTCTTCCCTCCCTCACATTCCATTGTCCCAAACATACACGATCACATCACAGCCTTATGTGACCCCTCGGCTCTACCCTGCCCGACTTCAACACACCACTCATCCCTCTTTGGCAATGTTTCCCTCCTTCCCTCACCCTCCCTTACATTTGGACATTAGCGCAAGCAACCCCAATCCCTCTTTACCAGGCAGCCAGACCTGTTAAATCAACATACGGCCATGTCTATTGTGCCACAGCTTGATCTGGAGTGTGTGTGTTGGTTTGGCCCGGCTGGTAGGTCAGAACGAGGTTTGGACAGCATGAGATCCCCACTAATCCCACAAAAGCAGAGATAAGCAGAGTCCAGGACCTCCGGCACTTTGAGTAAACCCATCTCCACCTGCATACACACACATACACCATATTGGGATGATCAGAGAAACTCAAATACATATTTCAAAGTTAAACTGTTAGTTTAAAATAAACTAACCATCTCTGTAACTTCAATGGGTTTGGTATTAAACTGACACACAAGGGTACATAAGAGAGAAAGGGTAAGAGCGTAAGACTGGAGGTGTTTGAGAAGTGGTGGCAGAATTGACAAGAGGCCTGGAACCGCCATTTGCGAGCAGTCCCAAAATACAGTTGCCACTACATAGGTTTGCAACGACCGAAGGCTGTTTGAACATTTATTCAATACCTAGTTTACTAGACTTGGACATCCTTTGTCTACGCTGGTAAGACAATCCAGCACACTCATGAATGTTTTTGTCTTACCAGTAAATTCTTATTCGCTCCACTCTTTTGAATTTTTTCGAAGTCCACCACCTGGCGGGATGTCCGACAATCATATCCAGCCGGGAAATAGGTGCTATCAGCAGCCTTTCTGCCGACAGACCATCAAGTAGCTGTTTGTCTGTGATCGTTATTTATCAGAGGACTGCTCGGTGAACCTTGGCCCGTACAAAAGTGGATCGGCTGGGAGATTGAACGTTAAAACTGGTGCAATTACCACAATCAAACCTGATTTAGAGGCCAGAGCTGGAAGTAAATGAAATTGCTAGCTAAATGATGACATACATTAGCATTAATGGGCTAGCGTTACCTTTGTTGTCAGGCATGTTATGGCAGATATTGTTTGTTGAATAAACAATAAACGTACTCATTACTTGTGATTACAAAATATATGGATGAAAAGTACATCAATGCTGTATAAATGTTATGTTTTTCTTACAACGCTGAGATTTTGGAGGTACCGCGAGAGTAGGTTTTGGAGGCCTGTTGATGATACATATGTATGTTTACTGGTGAAGGTGTGTAAATAAATAAATAAACCTCTCTCTCTCTCTCTCTCTCTCTCTCTCTCTCTCTCTCCATTTCCTGTTCTTACGTCATCATCAATATTTTTTTCCCTCATCTTCACAGACATTTTGTCCCATGCATTTGTCCTCACATATGTGCAAAAATGACCTGAAAGTTTGACTTTTGTTGTGCCATTCGGTGCCATAGCTTGGGAACATTTAATAACTGACGAGAGATTCCTTCAAAGTGCGAGGTCAACCGTGTATTCTTGGCAGAGGTGTATCACTGAAAGGGGGTAATTCATTTTTACGAGCTACTCTGCGCATGCATTCTCATTTGCATTTTTATGTGTTGTGTTTCTCGTTTTACAAATGGCGTTAGGGAGATATATATATATATATATATATATATAAAACTAAGTGCGGAAAGCTTAAAATAGCAGAATATAGGTCATCTAAAAAACTGGTGGTTGGCAGGCCAGGTTAGGGAACAAATAGCAAAAAATAACAGATTTAATTGATCTTCCCCTTCCCAATATATCTTCTTACAGTGGTTGTTACCATGTTTTCATATGTCTTATGACGACTATGGTGTGATTGCTGAACCTGGAAATTAATGTGATTATTATATCCTCTCCAAGACAGCTACACTCTGCTGAGCATGACTGACTCAAATGAGGATTCATATAAGATGTCAAAGTTCTCACGTTGCCCACATACTTACTCTAAAGCTGTAAAAAGTAGGCGATTTTCATTACTCAAACTGGGCTTCCAACAAACTGTTGTCAACCCCATCTTCGGTGTCACAGCTTCTCTTTATATCCCACATATTTCTATTTTGAAAAAAAAAAGTTCCTACTTCAGCCTCTCTGCCAGCATTCATCATTCCTGAAGCACTGTGAAATGTCTTTACATTCAACACAAGCTTTGATGAAGCTCTCTGTCTTCTTGACCTTCAACTTCTTAAAACTCCTTTGTGACTATTTCAGAGGAAAGACTTAAGCCATCGGGTGTGAGTGTAATGCACACCGCCCATGTGAATTGACTTTAAATGGGGGGAGAAAGTCAGAACATGGCAAAAGGTTTTGATTTATGGGGGTAGAACTACATTTGATATTCATTTCCGCAGCTGTGGCCAGCTAAAACAACAGCCTGTAAATAGACCCGTCCTGACAATGGTGCAGTGTAGCCTTCCAGTGTGTGTGTGCGTGTGCGTGCGTGTGTGTGTGTGTGTGTGTGTGTGTGTGTGTGTGTGTGTGAAGAGCGAGAGAGTGCGAGAGAGAGAGAGAGAGAGAGAGAGAGAGAGAGAGAGAGAGAGAGAGAGAGAGAGAGAGAGAGAGAGAGAGAGAGAGAGAGAGAGAGAGAGAGAGAGAGAGAGAGAGAGAGAGAGAGAGAGAGAGAGAGAGAGAGAGAGAGAGAGAGAGAGAGAGAGAGAGAGAGAGAGAGAGAGAGAGAGAGAGAGAGAGAGAGAGAGAGAGAGAGAGAGAGAGAGAGAGAGAGAGAGAGAGAGAGAGAGAGACTCAGAGCCTGCGTGCGTCACTCCTATTTTAGGAATGTTTTGGGGCTCTTTCAGTCAAATTCAGCACAGATGTTTTTGATTCTCCAAACACATATAATAAGTAATTATTGAAAACACCTTTCACTTGCCCATGGTTGTGCGGTGCTCACATTTTGTGTAATCGAAGCTGCGGTTTCTCATACAGGCAGGGGATCCAAGACTTTATTGAAAGCCAGCTTAACTGCCCTGCAGTCAGAGTTTCCTGATACAAGATGAGAGAAAAGGGAGCTTAAAGAAATATTCCCGATCCCGCCTTGGTGAAAAGATGCAGCAAGAGAGTGGAGGTCTGGAGTTGGAGAGATGAAGCGGGAAAAGATCAGCAGATTTCATAGCTAGCCAGGTGGAACGAGATGAAAAGATTGGTGGTTAGAGATATATTGTAGGAATGATGAGGTTGCTCATTCTTGGGCAAGTATGCATAACTGGTACTGAAATATTCATGAGTTACTGTATTATATTTAAAAAAAAAGAGTAACAGTAGTCGTAGTATGCAGTAAGTGATTGTGTAGTGGCTGAATTGTCTGACTTCCATGCAGATAGCGGAGGTTCAGTTCCCCAGTCAGTGACAGGAATGTCAGCATGGATAGTTGTCTGTCTCTACAAGTGCCCTGTGATTGACTGGTAACTGCTCTAGGGTGTATTTTGCCTTTCACCCAGTTAGCACCCAATGACCCTGAGCAAGAGCGCGATACAAATTAGGGTTATTATAGTTTGGGATTTTTATTTATCGTGAGTTTTTATTTTGTTTTTCTGTTAGCTTTAATTACTTTTTTTAATGCAGGGTTGTTAGTTTTTACTTTTTGAAAATGCTTTATTTAGTTTCATTTGTATTAACGTGAGTATTAGTCTTAGTTTTTTTTTTTTATATATATGTGGAGTATTTGTGGAGTGCAAAATTAAAAAAAAAGGTTACTAGGTACTGTAAAATAAAGTAAACTACAATTCTCAAACAGCGGTTTGACCTCCCTTCTTTTGGATGGATATTCAACAATCTAGAAATAAATCCATGAAAAAAGTATGAAATTAAATGACAAAGAGGAAATGAAGGACATTTTCGTTATGATTATACTGTAATAGTTTTTTTTTGTTTTACTTTGTTAATAAAAATGCATTTTCAGCTTTGGTTTTTTGTTATTTTGCTGTTTGTTGTTTTCGTAAACTATAATAACCTTTGGAACAGATTATTTTCAGCAATACAAAAGAGTGTATTGAGATTTGGCAAAATAACCATTGGCTCAAAAGCAAGGGTTGACCATTGAGTTCGAGGATAAAATCACTGTTGGCCAATCTATACAGTCATTTATATGTCACCATTTTCTGTTATTGAAAGTAATTAGTTTCTGTATGTAGTTTCATTACGCTATCTGCATATTGATCTGTTGATTCCCCATGTAGTGAAAATGTATACATACTGAGTGACTTCATGACCAACACGAACTGGACAGAAAGGTCATGGCAAAACGAAATAAAATAAAATAATTGTGTTTTTACATTATTATTCTGTTTATGGATTCCCCTATGGTTGACAGTTCGCTATGGTGGCCGTCACTTGAATTCTTTGTTGTGCTACAGCACGACATGAGGATTTTTTTTGTTGTTTAAAAGCTATAAATCGGAAAGACCAATCCCACGAGTTCAAAAGTCTTCAAAGGAAATTTATGATTTCAAAATGACAGTTTGTGATGTTGCAATAAGGAGTTTGAAATGGTGATAGGCTGCAATGCAAGTGATGGGGGAAAAAAAGACATGAAAGTCTCCTTCCACATTTCGACACACCAATTGCCTCAGGGGGACAGCTTTCAAAAGTGTATTGAAATGAATCATCTTGTTGCCTAAATAAAACACGTGAATCATCATCTGCTCGCTTGCTCATTATTAGTTATTGCTGTGTTCATGGTACAATACCGAGCACATAGAACAGATTAGTCCATGCATGAAATCAGTGGGATGAATTCTTCTTGTCTCCCTTTGCACTGTACTTTTGGTTTTCCCCAGTACAACTCTTTTTACAAGTCACGGCGGAGCTATGTTTGCCCAAGCTTACATTTCTACAAATTGCTGTTCTGTGGGGGTGTCTGGGTTCCTGTTCTCGATGTGGGTGTTTGTGTGCTGTGGGTGCTTGTCGTTCTTTTTTTTTTTTTCAAGATGGGAGTGAGGAAAGAAAGAATGAGATGGGATGGGGGGATGACAAGCTGGATCTGATTATGGGTTGGAATGACTGGGAGGCTTTGCGGTGCGGTGCTTTCTCAATAGCACATTCCTGTGAGCAAGCTGGGACATGATCCAAAGCTCCAGACTAACCCCTGCCAGAGGGATTGAGGAAAACGAAACGGTCAGAACTTACATTTCATAGGGCCTAGTTAGATGGAACCATGGGAGTCTGAATAATGATTAATGAGTGTGCACTCGTGCTTCCAGGAGATATTTTATGTTTGGAACGGGGGTTTTGTGTGGATTGTAGGTGGATGTCAAGTTGACATGGCCACTGAAATTGTCAACAGCGAGCGGAGCAACATCTGCAAAGGGAAGCCAAATTAACAAATGCTTGCATATGCCAATGTTGTGTTTTTTGTGTGTGTGTTTGCCTGTGGGAAATGTCTGATCAAATAAGCACTTCAACTGTAGTTTGTGTGACCACTCAGTCCTGGAATGAAAAAAACTCACCAGCTCGGAAATAAATGCGTAGTGATGTTGATGTTTTATGTATGTATGTATGTGTGTATTTATTTATTACTTGCATCTTAGCCACTTTTTGAACCTATCCCTTTCTGCTTTATAGACAAAAATAAACCTTAACCTGTCAAACAGTCCTGCCACCTGGTGGATTCTGGAATTTTGTGAACCCATTTTGCTCAGATTTAGAAAAACAATTCCAAATAATAATGGCAATGGGGTCAAACTACCACCATCTAAAAATGTTTCTTGTCTAAGAGGGATTATTTAAAAAATAGTGTATGATTGAAAAAAATACTTAGGGCCTGGTTCAGTAAGATCACAAGTATCCATCCATCCATTTTCCGATCCGCTTATCCTCACAAGGGTCACGGGGGATGCTGGAGCCTATCCCAGCTGACTTTGGGCAGTAGGCGGGGGACACCCTGAACCTGTTGCCAGCCAATTGCAGGGCACACAGAGACAAACAACCATCCGGGCTCACACTCGCACCTAGGGACAATTTCGAGTGTTCAATCAACCTGCCATGCATGTTTTTGGAATGTGGGAAGAAACCGGAGTACCCGGAGAAAACCCACGCAGGTCCGGAGAGAACATGCAAACTCCACACAGGGAGGCCGGAGCCAGGATCAAACCCACTTGTGCACTGTGAGGTCAACGCGCTAACCACTGGACCACCGGGCCGCCAAGATCACAAGTAGCAGGCATCAAATTGTGTATTCACTCATGTTAATAGATTTTGGGCACTGTTGGCAACAGGTTAAAAAGTGGTGGAGTGTTTTACGCTTTAGGTAGAACTAATGGTTTTCACCATGGAGCATTTGGGAGAGCACCACAATCACCAAATAGAGTTTGAAGTGACGTTGGAAGTGATGGCGGAAGACAAACAAACATATTACTGAGTCACAAAAAAAGAAATTGATGGCTCTGATAATTTGGGGGAAGCCTGCACCAGGTAAATGCCATGTTTTGTTGAACTTGTCCCGGGTGTGTGCCACTTGGATGTCTGTGCCCAAATTGCACCTAGGTATTAGGACAGCACACTCAAAACACAAACACAGTATTTAAAAATGAAAAACACACAGACAAACACACACATGCATACACACATACCCTGAAGATCAGTACAGGCATTGGTTGACACAAAAGTGAAATACTGACACGAGTCAGTGAAAACCAGACATCCCCATAAGGAAAACTGATAAGGAGGCCTTCCTCCCCCTGCTTACTCATCTCAGTGCCAGGAAATGTGTGTGTGTGTGTGTGTGTGTGTGTGTGTGTGTGTGTGTTGTGTGTGTGTGTGTGTGTGTGTTCTGTCTTCATGTAGGATAATGATCCCAATCTTTTGAATCAGGAGGCTCGTGTGTGTGCGGGTGTGTGTGTGTGTGTGTGTGTGTGTGTGTGTGTGTGTAGGGAGCTGGGGAAAGACGAAGAGGGTTTTCCAGGTCTTTGCACAGCTCTTTGTTCTTTCAGCTACTCCCGCCACCATCGCTGCTGACTGTAAACGCTTCAACTGCCTCACAAAAGAAATTGCCACCCCCCCCCCCCATCAATTTGCCAGGAAGTCAGTGTGAAAGCAGCTTTTGATTTACTACAAGAAGGAAATAACATTGACTTGTCCATGCACTGTTTCACCCTCCCCTCCACACTTACTCTTTGTTTAAAGGTTTGTTTACTATTCTCTGTATGGAAAATCCTTCAAGAATGTGGAGGAAGTGGGAGTTTCCTCCTGCGGAGTAAGTTTTAATAGGTTTGGATGGAGGGCAACAAGAGAAGAGGGAGGATGGGTCAACTTTTCCAATATTCCCAAATGCTTCAGGTGGCCACCATTATTCATTGGGTTGCTTGATTAAAATAATTACCATATAAATGTACATATTATATTCAAAATAGTTAAACAAATGAAACAGCATTGAAAATTTCAGATGGATTACTATAATGCACTTTACTTTGGAGTCAGCCAGTCCTCCATGAAGCGTCTCCCGTTGGTCCAAAATGCTGCTGCTCGCCTCTTGACAGGTACTCGTAAGAGGGAGCACAGACCTCCTACTCTAGCATCCCTTCACTGGCTCCCGATGCATTTTAGAGTTCTTTTTAAGATTTGATTATTTGTTTTCAAATCTTTAAATGGCCTCGCTCCACCTTACCTATCTGAGCTCCTCTGCCCCTATGCACTTGCCCGGTCCCTCAGGTCTGCAGACCAGACACTATTAGAGGTACCGAGGACTAAGCGGAGCCTCAGAGGACATCGAGTTTTGGAATGACCTCCTGCTGATATTGTTGCGCAGTCGAGGTTCTTGACCAGCTCCATCACTGTCTGATAGTGGAACTGTACTGTACAGGACAGGAAGGTTCTCCAGTGTGTCATTAAAACTTCACAACACATATGTAGAATAGCCTTGACACGACGACACAAAATTTATAAGCCACATATACAAACCCCAAGTCCAATGAAATTGGGACGTTGTGTAAAACGGAAGTAAAAAGGCAATCCATTCATCCATCCATTATCGACTCCGCTTATCCTTGCGAGGATCGCAGGCATGCTGGAGCCTTGGGACAATTTAGTGTTCCAATAACCTGTCCAATTAAGGCATGCATGCATGTACCCGGAGAAAACGCACATAGGCACGGGGAAAACATGCAAGCGCCACACACCCACACAGGAAGGGCGGAGCCTAAAAACATACCTGAAAGAGATTTTGCTTGGATGGCAGCATATGTTGCTTTAGATTCTGAACACAGATGTGAAAATTGATCTTCTATCCAGGTGCAACCAGGATTATGTCTGACAAACGTGCTAATTTGTGTGGCCCCAAAGATACAAATGGCTTGGTCATCCAAGAGCACTCCTTGCTTGTCCGGAGCCCGAGTTGAACTCACCATGAAAAGAAGAAAATAACAAGACAGAACATTATGTTGATGCCATTTGCTTTAACTATTAAAACGCTTGTCTCTGTGTCAGTCTAAGTAATTATTTAGAAGTCATTTTTATAAATCACATCCAACACACCCACATAAGCAATCTGATATGGTGAAAGCAATCTTGCGCCGCTATTTTAGATCTGAGTAAGTCAGGTGAATCACAGGTTTATGATATGGGTCAAGAGTGCTTGGCTCACAATCTCTGCTCTACTTCACCTCAAAGGTTTTTGATTGCGTCGAGGGCAGGGCTCTCAAGTTCATCCACACAAAACTCATCCAAGCATACCTTTTTTACCTTGCTTTGTGCACTGGGTCATTGGTAACAGCAAAGGGCCTTCCTCAAACTTCCAGTAGTGTTGAAAAAGAAAACGAGCAAAACAAACACTGATATGCACTCGAGTCCACTAAATTCACTAGTTTTATGAAAACTTATGATAGATTCAACTTGAATGTGACTAGGCATTCATGAGACCTGACTTGACATTGACTTCAACTCCATGACTTGACACGTCATTCTGTTAGCATTTGAAGATCTATTTTTCTTAATATAGTGTGCCTTTTGTTTTTGAAAGAACATTTTGAAACTATACCAATAAAAAAAAAAAAAGTGATCGTTATTTCAGCATATTTTCACATTGACTCCACTTTGAGTGCTTTTCTGGCCGCGAGCCGTCTGCCATATTTGATGTGGAAGAGCCCCGGTAAATTAACTGAAGACAATTTCACTAAACTTCATAAAATGACAACCTATAAAGCGCACAAAGAAAATGCTATTTACTCTAATAGATTGGGGAAACTGATTGGCACCTAAAAAAAATCTGTAGTTTTAAAATCTGGTGAGTATTATATACATGTTTACCCCTACATTCAGGATATTTCAAACTTTAGCTTCTCATAAGAGTCTGCCACTCATACAAACGTTTTAATTATTTTCATTTCATACTCTTAAGTTGTTTAATTTTCAGATTTGACTTTTAAACCTGATTGCATGCATACACTTTGATGAAAACACAATGACAGTATTGGTAAGTGCAATATTATTACACTGGCAACGTTATTATCTGGACAAAATTTCACTTTTGAAACTGTTTACAAATACTGAAGGTCACAACCTTTCCGTTTGTAAGTGATATTTTGTGGTTGAAGCAGTCATGCTTGTACCCCGCCCCCTTGCCCCAACACACACACACACACACACACACACACACACACACACACACACACACACACACACACACACACACACGTGCACACACAGCACGGCCCTTTTGAAAAGAGGCTGAATCATCTGTGTTAATAAGGGACGTGAATTTCCATCCCTCTCCAATTCTGACTGTCTGCTTTGACCACCAAAGCACCCAGGCTGCCCACAGAAATGCCAACAGAGGGATGGATCCTTGCCTACTGAATCAACGCAGTAGTGTGTGCTTGTATGTGTGCCTGCACGAAAAGAAAATTTAGGAACTCCTGTTACCCGACTGAAGTCAATTTCAATGTACAGAAGCCTTCATAGAACCAATTATCTGATTTTTAATCTACATATATACTGTATCATTGGCAGATTGTGTATTTGGTACCTGGGCATTCAGTGGGGGCACACACAACTTAATCTACCCCTCAATACCACCATGTCACATGTTTTGAAGCCATCAACACTTTTCAAGAATGATGCCTCACAATGTGTAACTGTTTCTGAAAAAGTCCGCCTCGAAGATGCACTTTTAAGTAATTATGTCTGAGACAAAGTCGATTTCTCCACCATCATCAGCTATTATGGGCATGAAAATTTAAAATGCGGTATGCTATCCTGATCACTGCAGACAAGCTAGTGGAACTTGGCTGCAACCGTTTTGCTCTGACCAACCAAATGGCGGATGGAAAATGGTGACGTTATTGTGGGTGAATTTGAAATCTGAATGGTCAGAAAAACAGTCCCCATTGGCAATATAGTTAAAGGTATAAGGGCGAGCCCCACTATTTCTGAAGCCCTTTGGCGGATTCGATGACATGGCAGCACGTACAGGCTGAAATTTGATTGGCCCCAAAAACAATGAGACTGTTGGAAATAAATTACCGGTAACCCTTTCAGGGACAGCGGTGACTACAGTGGACAGTTTATCATATCATCAGGTTACAGGGTGCATGAAAGGGTTTAATCCGGTGGTGTCAAACGTACGGCACGCGGGCCGGAACCGGCCCCCAAATAGGTTCAATCGGGCCAGCAGGATAATTCAAAAGTGAAAAAATGCATTAAAGACACAGAATGAATATTTTTAATACAATGCAATTTATGGATTGTCCGCTAGGAAGCAGACCGTTTTGATCAGAGTAGAAGACAACATTGTTTTGATCAGAGAAGAAAACAGCAGTCTCAATCTGGCACTGAGACAGACCCAACACAGCAGACAGTATCAATGCGCCAATACTTCTTCATACCAAAACAAAGGAAAGACATGATATTTTGGTTATTTATAGCAGAGTATGGTATAATGTTAATGGTCCGGCCCACTTGACATCGACCAAGTCCGTATGTGGCCCACAATGTGAAATGAGTTTGACACCCCTGGTTTAATCGAATTTCAAGAAATTAATAAAAAAACTTGATTGAAAATATAGATAAATGATTGCGATGGTTCACCATTGCTGTATAAATACTGTATACAGGTATATAAGTGTAGTTTGCAGTGGTATAATGATATAATTTTGTATACTGCATGATGAATTTATGAATTTAGGAATTTATGAAAAAACACGTCCATGGTTAACCAGGGCCTAAATATGACAACCACAATATTATTGTTAAAGGAATTCCTCTCTGGCAGTGTAACCGCTGAACATTACCAGTCGTCTTTTCTAAATGCAAAAAGTAAGTTCAACTCTTCCATTGTCATCTATTATTTGCACGCACTCCAGGTTGATGAAAAATTTGTGGTCACTGTTGTCTCAGTTATTCAGATCATCATCTTTCATTATAATAGCGGTGTTCACACTTTTAGTGTGTTTCCACACGCCAAGGGTGTGTGTGGGAAAGTCGAATAAAAGTGTCTGATTGACATGGGTGCATGTCTGTCTCTCTTTGCAGGTGATGATCCGATCTCTGGTGTGTTTATGTGTGAATGGGCTTGAGGAATTCAAACTCCTCCCAGCCACCAATCTGTTCATCTCTCAGCACTCTTGTAGCAGGAGATGAAAGTTTCCAGCGGGTGATCACAGGACTGGTTTTTCAGTATTTTTGGAAACAGGCCTATCATGCTGGTATGCAGCTTGTCTATCAGTGGTCATCGTTGGACAAAGATTTTTTTTGAATATGTTTAGATGGCGAGATTCCATTGCTGCAGAACTCACCAAGACTTGGAGATTGAGTACTTTGTAGAATTTTGCAAAATGTGGTGATGTAATTCCCCTTTCTTGTCCTTGAAAGTAATCACATTACATGTTATTTGAACACCTTTGATCATGTGTAACTATTGTACAATTTGAATTCAGTAGAAGTATATAATTATCTTTTTTAGTGTGCAAAATCAGTGACTCATTATGCTCAATATACATAACCAGTTTTACTCAGTATTTTGGATTGGTGACAAGTGGACCAAATAATAGCGATGTGGCTCGGAGTGTGTACTTTTGGTCCTTTATACCCACCTGTGAATGTAAATGGAGTCATAGAACTTTACAACATTTTATGGACAGATTATGCATTGTCTCAGGAAATTACAATTTAGATGCAGGAATTCATGTGATTCAATTGATTTCACTCTTTTTTTTTTGCATATCCATCCATCTATCTATTTTCTGATTCCCTTATCCTCATAACGGTTGAGTGCTGGAGCCTATCCCAGTCACCCGCAGGGCACACATAGATGAACAAACATTCGCATTCACACTCACACCTAGGGACAATTTAGCACCCGGAGAAAACCCACGCAGCCATAAAAAGAACATGCAAACTCCACACAGGAACGCGGGATGCGGAATTGAACTCTGCACCTGTGAGGCAGATGTGCTAACCAGTCCTCCACCGTGCCACCCTTCATTTGATATTGTAAAATATATTTATTAATATATTAATTACTCTCTCTCTGTATTGTCAGGCCCCACTTTTGTCTTCTGTTGTTATACTTGTGCATTAACCAAGCAAAAATTTTATTTTTTATTTTTATCCAAATACCTGATCATTCAATGTAATTTTCAGTATATGATATACGAAGACCAAAATAAGAACTGATATCCAGAATTTTTCAGACCATAAGACGGACTAAACCTTTTAATTTTCTCAAAAATCAACAGTGCACCTTGTAATCCCCTGCGCCAAATCAGAATATTTGGATGTCGGCATTTCACTTTACTGTCTTTAATTCAAATTTACTTTGTTTTTGTCATCCCGGAACTAGAACTACTGCCCCTCCATTCCTAACTTCTTATATCATCCTCTATGTTGCGAGAAGAGTTTGGCTAAGGGACGAGCGCAAGTAAGGAGTTACAGTGTTTTTATATGCTCTCTTAAGTGACATTGCAGTTTGGCTTTAGGTCTGTGAATCTAATTCACAGCTGTTATTGTTTTTGAACAGATGGGTTGACAAGCCAAAAGTCTAACTGACTTAGAGTAACCCTGGGATGATCATGTGCTTTTTTTTTTCTTTTTAGAAAATGAGCAAGAACTTTGCCCTCACTCAATTGATATCTAATTTGTCATGCATGTAGAAGTTACAAAATTATGTATAGCTGTATCACGCTGTTGGACTTGAAGTGCATTTTTATTTCAGTGTTTAATGGTAGACACTTGGGCTTCTTCTTGATATCTTAATATTTCACCATCATTTCCTTTCACAGCCTAGCCAAATATATCACAATTACATTTTAAGTTTCATGAAAGGAGAAGCGATGTTCTCAAAGATCATGATGAGGCATTACATTGTCCTCTTTGTATGGACTTTTAAGGGATTGAATGCTTTCCATAATCTTCTCATTAGTTTGATTCATCAGACCATGAGTGACAATGTCTTCATATTCTCAACTCTGAACAATATTTTTTTTACTTTACATGACCTTTTTTACAGCCCAGTGAGTCTGTACAAATATTTACTAAAAACACAGTATCTATATGTAAAAACAATGTGATGGGCAATGCATGGTTTCGGTCAAAGGCTAGCATGTAAACATAAATCCAGCATGTGTTTACATTAAACAGCTGTAGATAACCATAGCAAAATTTCTCTCTGTAAAAGACCTGATTTGGATAAGGGTTCATCCTTGACAAATATGATTCACTGCATGAACGCATACAACAAAAGGCCGCCTCGGTGTTTGGGATTAATTTTGGAAATCACAACTAATGACAGGGTAAGGTGTGTTTTGCATCAGTTGGATAAATCTGATGGAGTTTCTCAGATGCACATGTTGAACGTTTTGGATCTATCAGCTGAGCAAACTATGCATGACCAAAGGTTGATGGAGTTATGAACATAGCACATGGAGGGATACAAACTGAGTTGAAGAGATGAGAAATACAAGATGGCATAATGTTTAATACACTAATATTTATGAGTGTGTGTGAGGAAAAATTGTTAGCCTGATTCAACAGCTTCCATCTTACCATTGAAATGTTCCCTACCCAGTGTTGAAACAAAGTGTACTGTTTACCTTGATCAGGTGATCTTGTAATTTCATCTGACTTGGAGGACAGGAGTCTCAAGAGATACAGGGATGAATGGTGGGGCACCCAAGGACAACCAACCTTAAAATCAAACATCACAACTAAAAATACAGTATCTATATGTGAAAACAATGTGATGGGCAATGCATGGTTTCGGTCAAGAGCAGTGGCAATAGTGTTGCTGGTGAAAGAGGTGGACAATATGCAAATGTTATTGACATGAGACTGCGATGATAGTGCGCTGTCAAAGATAATACCCACACTCTTCACCTGAGTGGAAGGGAAAACTGAGGAGTTTTCTGTTATAATTGAAAAACTGTCTCTTTTGTTTTTGTGTCAAAAAGAGAATGTTTTGTGTCTATTCTGCCACTGTTAAAAGGGAGTAACGGCATACAACTGAAAAACAAACAAAACAGTTTCTGTCATTTGTTCAAACATTCATTATGTCTTAACAGGAGTACATGATGAGTCTAATCTGGGAAAAAAAATTCTAATGTATCTAATTTGTTACACAAGAAACCACAGCGCCCATGGAAAAACAATTAATCATAGACATTGGGCGTGGCTTAGGAGCTGTCATACAATCGCAGGCACATTCATTGCAATATTTTCACCTGCCGGTTTTTATCTAAATTGGGCAATAGTTATAGGAAATTCACCCATGCATAAATTATCCTCACGAGGGTCGGGCGTGCCTATTCCAGCTGGAGCCTATTTCAGCTGTCTTCGGGCACTCTGAACTGGTTGCTAGCCAATGGCAGGGCACACGTAGACAAACAATCATTCACACTTACACTCATACCGAGGTACAATTTGGAGTGTTCCATTAACCTACCATGCATGTTTTTGGATGCGTGAGGAAACGTGAGTACCCGGAGAACATGCAAACTCCACACAGGAATCGAACTCCGCACCGCTATACTGTGAGGTGGACGTGCCAACCAGCTAACAACTGTGCTGCCCATAATAATAGATATTTTTAATTATTTTGACTTTTATGTATATATAATCACAATTAAATGCAAGGGAAATTGTACATATGTATTTTTGATGAAATTATTATATATTTATATGGCATTAGTCATCATGGTTCTCTGAGGGAAACCATAAAATAGTCTGTGCAAAAATAAATTTTACACCCTATCCCTAAATAATAACAACGATCAACAGCAAATTTTAATCAGACATGACTTTGTGTCCCTAAACTTGGTTTTGATTCTGATTTTAAAAAAAATGTCTTTACATCAGGTTGTAGAAAGGGTTCTGTCAGTCGTCATCTGTACCTGTGGGTAAAAAACAAAAAACAAAAAAAAAAAAAAAAAAAAAAAAAAAAAAAAAAAAGGTTTCGCTTCTCTCACAGAAGCTTCGTCAGCGGTAGACAACCCTGAAGTCTCCGTGAAGACTCCGGGAAGTTGCTCTGCGCTTTACATCAGGTTTTTGAGATATTTTCATTTTTGTTTGTAAGTTTGACCTATAAAAGCTTGCAAAATATGGATTTGACCATGCGTTGTAATTCATAGTTATGACGTTTCAGAAAAGAATTCCACCTGGAACTCACACTTAATTGATAAATATTACTAAATATATCACATATATGATGATGATGATGCAAACCTAATGAGCGAGAGACAAAGCAAGGACAGCTTTGAATATGTGCAATCGAGAAAAGTTTACTTTTATCTCAGATTTTTTTAAAAATGTAAGAATTTTCTAACCGGTGTAACATTATAAAAATAAAAGATAAAAACTAATAACATGTTATAGAGCTATTGATTAGTTGGCCCGGACTGACTAGCATCAGACTTGCATAGACAGGATATATCCAATCTCCCCGCTCACATACTGTAACGTTGGCAGATATCCAAAATACATATCAGATTGTATCCACATTTGGAAAAGACCTGATTCTTATCTGAGCAAACCTGGGACGGGGGATCAGAAGCATTTGAAAGTGTGTTATGAAACAAAATTCAACAGAGCAATCTGACAAGGCGTTATTAAGATTTGTAAAAAGCTGGTCTCACTCATGATACAGGTGGTACACTGTGATTTTGGTAACTTGATCAAGGCAGAGGCAGACTAATGTAGTGCTCCACGGACGTGTATGATGGACATCATGGTATTTCATTCACAAATATGACAGCAGCATCAGATAATCTCTCTGAATCGTTGCAGAATTCATTCATTCATTCATTCATCTTCCGAACCGCTTTATCCTCACTAGGGTCGCGGGGGGTGCTGGAGCCTATCCCAGCTGTCTTCGGGCAGTAGGCAGGGGACACCCTGAACCGGTTGCCAGCCAATCGCAGGGCACACAGAGACGAACAACCATCCGTGCTAACACTCACACCTCGGGAAAATTTGGAGCGTTCAATCAGCCTGCCATGCATGTTTTTGGAATGTGGGAGGAAACCGGAGGACCCGTAGAAAACCCACGCAGGCCCGGGAGAACATGTCAACTCCACACAGGAACCGAGGCTGGAATTGAACCCGATACCTCTGCACTGTGAGGTCGATGCGCTAACCACTCGACCACGAGGCCGCCCAATTATAATCATTGTCATCGTTAAAATATTTTAACAGCACCCCCGTCACTATTGGTGTGGGGGCGTGTCACACTTGGATGCAGGATTGGAGGTGCAAGGCGGTCTCCAATTGCCTATGTCAAATGCATGACCGACTCTATCATCCGCAAGGGGAGAGCTTGCAGTTTACCTGCCAATGTCATATGTGATGCCCACTGAGTGTGATGACAGTGGTGCGCGCATTATTTTGTCAATATATTTTGAGGGTATTTTATTTTTCCTTTAAAATATTTCTTTAATCTACATTTTGATGTATTGTGTAGGGTGAAAAGTACTCAAATTAGTCAGTAGATGGCAGTGTAAGACTACGGTTAAGTCCGAGTCACCTGAGACTGTAGTTGACAGGGCAGCCATTTCCTCATCACTGAATTGACGAACTAATGACTGCAGTGTTGTTGGCTCCATTGTTTCAACACTGTCACCTGTTTTTCAGATAGGTAAAGCTTTATAGATCACATACAGTATCACCTAAAGAATTTAGTACCATTTAATGTTAAACTAAGTGAATGCAACAATCTTAGCTCAAAGCATGTGCTTTTTGAAGCACGCACACTACACAAGCCTACTACCAATTTCTTCCGTAGCAATGCAAGAAAAAGTCATCGCAAACAACTGGTAGTTTTCCCCCAAGTGACAGAGTAAGGATGGAATTTATTACACCTGCTGTCGTCATTTTGTTCAGAAACTACGTCTGCTAAGTTTGTCTCCTTCGTGTATCCATAGCAGAATGATGGCGGCCAAAACACGTGTGAATATTTACATATATCTGCTGAGAATTCACCAATTATAAAAACAGTGTTGCTGACTCTCTTGTCTCAACACTGTAACCTGATTTTCAGGTAAACATATATCTGTTACTTGGTGCTACGTTTCGGCACTTGTAACACATTCACACACCCCAGCGAGTCTATTTCTGTTTCCACAATGTCAAGCACCATGTACTCGGGTGTACTGTGCCTCCATGTACTCGATTTGCCTGATTTTGATGCATATGAGGAATGCCGATAGGATTGGCCGGGAGAAGACGACTTCCATTCCGCAACGGCGCACATGTCTCGTTACACCCAATCTTACCTGTGCAACATACCAAATGAAAGAAAACTCCACACATGCACACAGTTAGACTGCACTTTAGGCTAGACTTGCGCTCGGCATGAAAATAGAGCCCATTTATACAACAATTTTGGAGCTTCTGAATCATCCAGTGGCTGACTTGGAGCCACTCATGTGCTGGCTTCACCAAAATTAGCTAAATTATAATTTACTTTTCTGAAATTCAGCAATGTGTTTGCATTCTAGCTGCTTTCACGTTGTATGAAAATGTGGTCAGATTTCCCAGACAAGGGAAACAAGAAGAGCTGTTTGGTCCCTTCACAATGGCATACATTAGATCCAGAGTTTTTATTCCCCTCATTGCACCAAGTTTTTTTGCAGATGAGAGAAAGGAACACGATTAAAGCCTCCATTGACCACTATAAGGCGCTTGTGATCACAGCCTGCATGATGTCAACAGCTGATGGTTGAATACAGACAAACAAATACAGTTTTGTAACAGCCAATAGTTTTTCGGTCTTGTTGGCGACCAACCTCACATCCCCCATAATGATCAATGAAAGGAATGGTTCAAACCTCCCGTCCCATTCAGTCTTTTCTCTGACTACTTTAGAGCACCCCTCTTCATATCTACTCCAGTATTCATTCTTCCAAGAAAAGACGCCGTGTTAAACTTAAGGTCTCCTCGTGGTTGTAGCTGAAGCCATCGTAAACGAAGGGGAAATCAAATTTGATGGCGTATTCTCAAACAAGACAACTTGGACTATGGGTCCATCTATGCACATGGCTGATTGTATGCATCCAACCCTGTACTAACACAAAAATGTCATTACAAGTTGAAAAAAGACATATTGCTTCATATCCACATGAGTGGCTCCTGAGGGATTTCAAGATAAGAATGTTTCTGTAATTACAAAGACTTGAAAAAGGGTGCTGATAACATACTAAGCAAAAGGTCAACATACTGTTCACTTTATCACACTGACTTTTGTCTTTGCTTTCTCAACTGTGAACTGTTGTGTGTGAGTGTGAAGGCTGCCATTCAAGTTTTCTCGACCACAATGTTTGCTCCCACCGTGTCCCACAATGCGGTGCTTATTGTCAGGGGAAGTTTACTGTGAACTTGTATGCTTCCTTCGTTGTTTTTCCAACGGTACCATGTCTACAGTGGCATAAAAGCCAGCTTACTGTGGTAGACTGGTAAGGAGGAAACTAAAGAATGTTGGGGCACGCTGAGCCGGGTCATTTTCTAAAGCCAAAGAAAAAATATGTGACTTTTCTCCCACCATATCATGACAAAATGAGAAAAATATACCTTTGATCACAATGATTTTCTTTCACTTGCTATATTCTGACGTCTTCTCATAATTCATCTCAGACTTTATTCCTATGCCCTTATGGAGGGAAATTCCTTCTTTCTGCAGGTTAAATAACAGTGTCGTGATGATCATCAGGACACAAAACAGTATAATGTACTACAGCGTCATAGCTTCAACTCATTTGTTGTTCCATTTATGTAATCGGCCCTCTCTAAAAAAAACAATTCATGGATGGACCTTACATAATAAAACTTGAAAGCTAGCCTCTTATTTCAAACTGTACTCACTGAACAGACAATACTGTATACATTCACTCAAAAGACTGACATTACATCACAAGGTAGGTTTATCAACAGATCTTGAGAGCACATTAAAAATATGCCAGAAACAGCGTTTCGAAATTCTACTCATCTATTTTTCACAACCGCTTATCCTAATTAGACTGACGAGTGATTTGGAGCCGAGCCGAGCTAACTTTGGGCCGGAGGCAGATTACACTCTGAACTTGATACCAGACAATTTCTGGGCACGTTGTATGAAAACAATCACTCAACACACATTGACACCTACGGGCAATCAAGAGTCTTCAATTAAATTTAACGTGCATGTTTTTGGAATGGGAGAGGGAGCCAAGGTACCGAGAGAAAACCCACGCATGCACGATGATAACTTGCAAACTCTCCATAGGAATGCCACAGCAGAGAATCGAACAAAGGATTTTTTGACTGTGAATCAGACGTGCTAACTACTCTTCCCTGTGTTGTCCTCAAAATATATTACATGATTTGAAGGAAAAAAAAAAAACATGGAAGGTGACTGTTGGTAAATCACTGCTATTATTGGTCTGTTTGTGATTCTTTCCGCCAACCTCATGCCTGATCATGTTTGTGAATGTCAGTTGATCATTTGTAACCTTTCTTGAGAAAGTGTGAGTTGCGGAGGTATGTGCAATCAGTGTTGAGCTTCTGTTTACGAGCTGACTTAAATGTCCCACCTCAATGAGAGAAAATGTAAAAGCTGTGTTTATTGTACTGCGTTTAGTGCTCGGGTCCACTTTACATGTTTTTTTTTCTCCAGAAGTAACATGTAGAGTCACGGCTCCAAAGTACATTAAAATGTTTTCCTTTGTCAGTGTGAGATGTTGACAACAGCATTTGTCATCATGTCTTCAGACACAACCATCTGCAACTTTCCCTATTCGAGGTGGTAATTTTCGGATGGAAATTTGGCACAGGTTTTATGGACGGATGCCCTTTCTGACTTCAGATCCATCGACTGGCAGGGAAGTCGTGCAGGCTCGAAACCCCAAAGGCTACGTAAGCGTATTGACTCAATCAGTGCATTAAATCATCTTGACATATCCTTTCCTCATGTATAACATGACTATTATATTGGCTAAAGCATATCTACTGATCAACCATTCTTATTGCACAATAGATCATCCTCGAGAGTATTTGGCGGTGTACCGTGACAGTTCATGATCTGCATCAAAAAACAGATCTTTGCTCACAATTCGTCAATTGTGTCAAACAGTATTGGTCTGAAGAATAAGTGGTATTGAACATCACTTGATCACGTGATTATGATGTTTATGAATCATTTACGACGCTGATGTTTATCCCAGAGATGTCTGATGGGGGGGGGGGTGGGATCTCAGAGCTTTCAAATTCCATCTAAACCCACTCATCTACAAAGTACAAAGTAATTATGCCTCGATGGATCCCCCGTCCGTGTTCGTGTTCATGTTGGACCGGAAAATGGTCTTACCCAAACTGCGCCAAAGTTCGTAGCATGTATTGGTAAAAATGGAAAATGAGTCGAGTCCAACACTAGAGTGGTTACCTAATTGAAGTAATGAGAGGACTGTCCCGTAACTACAGTGCCCCGTGAGAGATGAATTCATTCAAAATTAGTTGACACATTTCCGCATTGTTCTAAAAACTAGACTACAGTGCCCCGTGAGAGATGAATTATTCATTCAAGATTAGTTGACACATTTCCGCATTGTTCTAAAAACTACTTGTTAAATCTCCCAGTGGATCTTTAGATTTAGAAACATTTTCAGTTCACACTATTTCTCACATATGTAATTGTATGTCTCTGTGATAACGTGTGTTTGCCTCATAAGGACACTATGGCTGCGGCCCCAGACAGAAAAAAAACAAAATCATCAGGATGACATCAGAGGACAAAGTGTACTCATACTAATATTGGTTTCCACGTCTACAGGTTTCTGTGCTTGGACCCTCTCCGCGGAAAAGGCCCTTCACCTCCAACCTGGTTCCATCATTATCATTGAGACTCCATCAAAAGGGAGGTTGATTTCATCCTGTTTGCCTTGACCTCCATACTCACCGCAAACTATGATATCATCCAGGCTTCCTTATCTGTGTTTCCTTTGTCCCTAAACTTCTTTCTATTCACCCAGTCCTGTTTCTATTTT
>NW_017805695.1:3044809-3059255 GCF_001891065.2 Hippocampus comes
AATACAGTTTTGTAACAGCCAATAGTTTTTCGGTCTTGTTGGCGACCAACCTCACATCCCCCATAATGATCAATGAAAGGAATGGTTCAAACCTCCCGTCCCATTCAGTCTTTTCTCTGACTACTTTAGAGCACCCCTCTTCATATCTACTCCAGTATTCATTCTTCCAAGAAAAGACGCCGTGTTAAACTTAAGGTCTCCTCGTGGTTGTAGCTGAAGCCATCGTAAACGAAGGGGAAATCAAATTTGATGGCGTATTCTCAAACAAGACAACTTGGACTATGGGTCCATCTATGCACATGGCTGATTGTATGCATCCAACCCTGTACTAACACAAAAATGTCATTACAAGTTGAAAAAAGACATATTGCTTCATATCCACATGAGTGGCTCCTGAGGGATTTCAAGATAAGAATGTTTCTGTAATTACAAAGACTTGAAAAAGGGTGCTGATAACATACTAAGCAAAAGGTCAACATACTGTTCACTTTATCACACTGACTTTTGTCTTTGCTTTCTCAACTGTGAACTGTTGTGTGTGAGTGTGAAGGCTGCCATTCAAGTTTTCTCGACCACAATGTTTGCTCCCACCGTGTCCCACAATGCGGTGCTTATTGTCAGGGGAAGTTTACTGTGAACTTGTATGCTTCCTTCGTTGTTTTTCCAACGGTACCATGTCTACAGTGGCATAAAAGCCAGCTTACTGTGGTAGACTGGTAAGGAGGAAACTAAAGAATGTTGGGGCACGCTGAGCCGGGTCATTTTCTAAAGCCAAAGAAAAAATATGTGACTTTTCTCCCACCATATCATGACAAAATGAGAAAAATATACCTTTGATCACAATGATTTTCTTTCACTTGCTATATTCTGACGTCTTCTCATAATTCATCTCAGACTTTATTCCTATGCCCTTATGGAGGGAAATTCCTTCTTTCTGCAGGTTAAATAACAGTGTCGTGATGATCATCAGGACACAAAACAGTATAATGTACTACAGCGTCATAGCTTCAACTCATTTGTTGTTCCATTTATGTAATCGGCCCTCTCTAAAAAAAACAATTCATGGATGGACCTTACATAATAAAACTTGAAAGCTAGCCTCTTATTTCAAACTGTACTCACTGAACAGACAATACTGTATACATTCACTCAAAAGACTGACATTACATCACAAGGTAGGTTTATCAACAGATCTTGAGAGCACATTAAAAATATGCCAGAAACAGCGTTTCGAAATTCTACTCATCTATTTTTCACAACCGCTTATCCTAATTAGACTGACGAGTGATTTGGAGCCGAGCCGAGCTAACTTTGGGCCGGAGGCAGATTACACTCTGAACTTGATACCAGACAATTTCTGGGCACGTTGTATGAAAACAATCACTCAACACACATTGACACCTACGGGCAATTAAGAGTCTTCAATTAAATTTAACGTGCATGTTTTTGGAATGGGAGAGGGAGCCAAGGTACCGAGAGAAAACCCACGCATGCACGATGATAACTTGCAAACTCTCCATAGGAATGCCACAGCAGAGAATCGAACAGAGGATTTTTTGACTGTGAATCAGACGTGCTAACTACTCTTCCCTGTGTTGTCCTCAAAATATATTACATGATTTGAAGGAAAAAAAAAAAACATGGAAGGTGACTGTTGGTAAATCACTGCTATTATTGGTCTGTTTGTGATTCTTTCCGCCAACCTCATGCCTGATCATGTTTGTGAATGTCAGTTGATCATTTGTAACCTTTCTTGAGAAAGTGTGAGTTGCGGAGGTATGTGCAATCAGTGTTGAGCTTCTGTTTACGAGCTGACTTAAATGTCCCACTTCAATGAGAGAGAATGTAAAAGCTGTGTTTATTATACTGCGTTTAGTGCTCGGGTCCACTTTACATGTTTTTTTTTCTCCAGAAGTAACATGTAGAGTCACGGCTCCAAAGTACATTAAAATGTTTTCCTTTGTCAGTGTGAGATGTTGACAACAGCATTTGTCATCATGTCTTCAGACACAACCATCTGCAACTTTCCCTATTCGAGGTGGTAATTTTCGGATGGAAATTTGGCACAGGTTTTATGGACGGATGCCCTTTCTGACTTCAGATCCATCGACTGGCAGGGAAGTCGTGCAGGCTCGAAACCCCAAAGGCTACGTAAGCGTATTGACTCAATCAGTGCATTAAATCATCTTGACATATCCTTTCCTCATGTATAACATGACTATTATATTGGCTAAAGCATATCTACTGATCAACAATTCTTATTGCACAATAGATCATCCTCGAGAGTATTTGGCGGTGTACCGTGACAGTTCATGATCTGCGTCAAAAAACAGATCTTTGCTCACAATTCGTCAATTGTGTCAAACAGTATTGGTCTGAAGAATAAGTGGTATTGAACATCACTTGATCACGTGATTATGATGTTTATGAATCATTTACGACGCTGATGTTTATCCCAGAGATGTCTGATGGGGGGGGGGGGGGGTTCAGGGCGTTTAAAGTGGTCTCAGAGCTTTCAAATTCCATCTAAACCAACTCATCTACAAAGTCCAAAGAAATTATGCCTCGATGGATCCCCCGTCCGTGTTCGTGTTCATGTTGGACCGGAAAATGGTCTTACCCAAACTGCGCCAAAGTTCGTAGCATGTATTGGTAAAAATGGAAAATGAGTCGAGTCCAACACTAGAGTGGTTACCTAATTGAAGTAATGAGAGGACTGTCCCGTGACTACAGTGCCCCGTGAGAGATGAATTATTCATTCAAGATTAGTTGACACATTTCCGCATTGTTCTAAAAACTACTTGTTAAATCTCCCAGTGGATCTTTAGATTTAGAAACATTTTCAGTTCACACTATTTCTCACATATGTAATTGTATGTCTCTGTGATAACGTGTGTTTGCCTCATAAGGACACTATGGCTGCGGCCCCAGACAGAAAAAAAACAAAATCATCAGGATGACATCAGAGGACAAAGTGTACTCATACTAATATTGGTTTCCACGTCTACAGGTTTCTGTGCTTGGACCCTCTCCGCGGAAAAGGCCCTTCACCTCCAACCTGGTTCCATCATTATCATTGAGACTCCATCAAAAGGGAGGTTGATTTCATCCTGTTTGCCTTGACCTCCATACTCACCGCAAACTATGATATCATCCAGGCTTCCTTATCTGTGTTTCCTTTGTCCCTAAACTTCTTTCTATTCACCCAGTCCTGTTTCTATTTTACTTCGCCCTTTGATGACTGTTTTTCTTGGCACATTGATGCTTTGGTTCCAGTGACAAAGCAAATTTCCCCACTTTTTTCCTTTCTTTTCTTCATGAGTTATTCCTGGCCAACGGCTCTGTGTCTGCAGGTGGTTTCTCTCTGAAAAAGTTGCTCACATTTTTATTCGGTTTCACCCTCACTACATCACAGAATCCGAGCAAACTGAATGAATGAGTCCGAGTGTGCGCATTTGCCTTTTTCCTCCTCCAATTTCTGTCAAAGCTTCCTTGTGTAAAAGTTTTCTGAGACACATCCTTTTGATTACGTCGATGCGAGCGTGCATATTGTCAGGATGTGTGTGCTTTTGTGTGTCACCCCAGAGTCTCTTGATTTAGGAAAGCCTGGCATGGTTTCGGGTGTTCCATGGTGAGCGAGGCAAGTGTTATGTAATTAGAGCTAGTTCTATCGATGCTGCAGATGTGTGTTTTAGCCGTGCGTACGTGTATGTGTGGGTGGGTGTTATTGTAAGCTATCCATCTCCAGGGCATCTGCTCTCCATTACGGTTTAATTTATGTCAGATAAGAACATGACAAACAGATTTGGAGAGCCTGGGAGTCGCCTCAACAAACCCACTAGGGGAGCTAGAGAATAACTGCAGAAAAGATAATTCTTCCATTTGTCCTCCTCGCTTCCCGTCAAGGCCGCAAAAACTCATAGTCAATTAATTTTTGCTGATAATTTGAGCTGTTTGCGCTTGTATGCCTGATGGGTTGAATTTGTCCTGAACAATCCAATGAGTTCCAGATGATAAGTAAATCATGAGAAAGTTTGCTTGTTGAACTTTACTCTCACTTTCTGCAAGAGTATGAACTCTGCGTAACCTGATGGTGCCAGGCAAGTTTTGCTTTGTAGCCGTTGCTTTTTTTTTTTTTTTGTAGTCTTCCTTGGTGCTATCGTCGCATTACCTGCCAGCACTCATAAACATAAAGTGTGCGTGTACCGTTAACCTAACCTTGTAGCCTGCCAAGAAAAGAGACAAAAGATAAATGGTCTTGTCTTCTTTTCTGATGCACCTTGCCAGGACCACCTTGCATTTTTCCCAAATGTTTTTTTTTTTTAAATCTCGTTTATTGTACTTGGACAGATGAAAACCAAGAATGCAGTGGCTGCTCAGCTTATTAATTGTCCCCTTTGGAAAAATACCTGCATTGGGCCTCGAGAGAAAATATTGACATGAAACGTAGAACTGAGGGTGGTTGCTGCAACATAGATAATTATGATTAACAACCACCCAGCAATTTTTTTCCCACGCTGCATCGGCTGCTTTTTTTGACATGGTTCATGATTGCCTGTTCTATTGTGCCCTTATGTTGTGGTAAATTCTGTGGGGGAGAGTAGGGGGGTGGATGGGGGGGTGACCCACAAGAGAAAGACCCTGACCTTATACCCTTAAGGGTGGGGACTTGGTTCAAAAGGATGATAGACTTGAAAGGGTTGAAGGAGAGTAGCTTGCTGCTTGCTCTGTAAACAATGTGTTTTGTGCGGAGAGTAAAAGAGACATGACTTGCCCTCATCTCGTCATTTACCGCTGCCACATTTTAGAACCTGTCGATTTTGCCCATACGAATTCACTACAGAGTCTGAACCCCGCTCGCCAATCGAGCAGAAGAAAAATGAAGCCGTGATATCACAACCTGGTCACCAGCCTTATGGAGAAATAAAGCACTTGATTTCCCTACCATCACATCTAAACTAGCTCCGACAAGTCTACTCACACTCCTTGCGGTTCCTCACGGACTCAAAATATGTTGTCCAGTCTTGTTTTGTATGTGCAGCATGAATTTCATCAGCATTCTGTGCTACTGTCCTGTCTTTGTTCCTTTTATTGGGTTTGTATGTTTGGCCTCACATTGATGTTTCCTTTATTTACATTGTGACAAAGGTCTATGTATCAGTGTGAATCTGTACACATCCATGCATGAAGACCTTTGTGCATACTGTACATTTATGACTTAATGTATACCAGATGTGCAGAAAAGGTACTTGTACTATTCACCCCTCTGAGTCCAATTACTGTGTAAGCGTGTTAGAAGTGATTGCAACACTTCTAACAGGCCCTGACATGTACATGTCATGGCATTTTTATCTGTGTGCCTTCATTACTCACAGGTTGGAGAGAGGCTTATTGTGGAGAGACACTTTATCCTCAAGCACAGACAACTACCTGTTTGGAAGACAGCCAGAGGCACAGGTAGTGCCACTTTATTGTCAAAACACTCAGGCTTGATTTTACTGCTACTAGTCCCTCCTGTTTAATGAACTATTGACAGACATACCTGTACTATATACCTTAACATAATAGTTATAGCTTTACTAAAGCCTACATGACTGAAAAATGTATCCTTTATTTGTACGTACATAAAGATGTTTGCAGAGAGGTACACGTTTCTACTGAATGGCTTTTAATCCTCTGTGTCACAATTCACACTGGTATTTAATTGGTTTTGTTTTATTTTTTGGTTTTGTTTGTATCCTCCCAATTACATATTAGGCTCTGTCAACCAATTAATGATCAGCATTGTGCGTAGCTGCACACCACCTTTGGGTACTAGCATACCCATTCTACTGCAACCAGAACCCTGATAAAAAGCTGGTGAAAGGTTAGATGACACAAGTTGGACTTTAAAAAAAAAAAAAAATTTTTTTTTTTTACGTTTTTTCAATCAAAAGCACATGGAGATAACTCTGAAACAAACTGAGGCAAAACACTCCACTTTTTTTTTTTTTTTTTCATAACACAGCCACCCAAATGACAAGAGCTGGCTGCCTTTGAGTCTGCCTGTCAGCCTTATTCTTTAGCTGCCGGTGTTCTATACATCTTGTTGATGGTGGTTGGAGAGTCAGAGCTCTGTGGATCTGAGGTAACACATGAGGTAAACATTTTGGAGTGTTGAGATAGGATTGCAGTCATTTATGGAGACCTTTATGGGATTGCCAAAAGACTGGCTTGGTTAATAAATGAAGGTTTGTTGTGGTCTGTTTCTAAACAAATGGGGGGTAAATCTGCTTTTCGGAGAGAGCTGGACACAAAAGTATGTATGTATGTTCAAATCATTGCACATGTATACATATTTCAGCTTTGTAATTGCTATGGTGATGAGTGATATGAAACCTGTCGCAACATTTCAGTTGTCTTCCATTGATAGTCACTTTGGTACAACCAATGACCGATTAGTGGAAAGTCCATTGGCAACCTTAAGAGCACACACATGCATGTACATCTGTTAGATATCATGCTCTCCCATTCTACGGGGAATGATTGCTTGGTGCTTGAAAAACAGACAGCAATCACCATCTGAGAGGGTGAAAAGCATCAGAGCGTGTAAAGATGGGGAAAGTATGGTAATGGAAAAAAAACACAACAGTTTTAGAGCCTCCTTTAAAAATCAAGTGTGAAGTAAACTTGGCTGACCATCTTTTGAGTAATATTTAGGGCTTAAACTATTTTAAACGTACTTTTGTACCCATAGCAACGTGCCGAACAGCAAAAAAACGCTTCCGTTTAGCAATCCCCGCCGTGTGACGTCATTCAAAGTCACCAGTCAGCCATTTTACGGCATTGTTGAGTGTCCCGTTGGCTGCTCATTGTCATTGTGATCGAGTTATTTGGCGATATGCTTTGGTGCTGTGTTTGGTTTGGTTTGGTTTGGTTTGTTTATTGAACATAAAACATATATGTGGCGATGCACTGGTCACATTCAGGCAAACACTTGTTTGAGTTACTGTTTTATTCCACACTAATAGCAATACAATGCAATACAATACTTTATTTATATAGCACTGTAACAACAGCATAATATTCAATATGAATGTATTTGTTGTTGGCTATAGGTTGGTCAACGTTGAACTTTATTACCCGGTTTCTGGAGCTAATTCATTTGAAAACCAGCTGCAATGCAGTTTGCCCCCATGCTGGTGCCGTACCATTTCCATTGCAGATCAGGCTGCAGCAGGACTGAATAACGTACACACACTGAATGAAGTCAGGAAAAGCCACCGGTCCTTCTATAATCATTGGCATTTGATCCATGCAACGAGTGAATGAAATAACCACACCAAAACGATCGTCTCACCGCTGTCAGATGGTGCAGGAAGGCAGTACTCTGAGTCCATCTGAAGCTAACGGTGTGAGAAAAATCACAGATGGGTGCTTTTTCTATATAAATAAACAGTGGATGTGTCCGATGTTAAGAGGACGTCTGGTCAAGCCAAATGGACACTTGCAAGCTCACACGCTGTCACATACTGATAACTCTCAGCTGGTCTGGATTACAACCAGCACCGTCTACTCTTCATGCAAACAAACTGTGAATTTTGTTCACTCTTATCACAATTAACTCTTTTACAGTCACACCCAAACACACACCAGCATGTATACACATGCATGCATGCACACACACGTACATCCCTCGGAGCAGTTTACAGTTTGGGTTTGGTGCTTTTGTGGCTGTGTGATTAATAGCCCCAAGGTGTGAATCGTATCAACAAGCGTACCACTTTATTTCCCCCAGAAAAAAAGCCCTAAGATGGTGTCAAGTGAACTGAAACAAAAATTCAGTATTTGATACAATTGTCATAAATGAAGCCCAGTGGAAATACTGAACATTATTCATCCCCATGTCATCCCATATTGTTCCCTTTCACAAGGGGCAGCAATCTGGGAAAAGTCAGTTTGAAAGAGGCAACTAACATACAGTGTGTTGATGAATTTGCTGTGAAAACTCACAATGTAGTAGTATTCCACGTCATCCAGCTGTTTATGATACGTTGCGCAAATGTATAAAAATACACTACAAAAAGTTGCAGAAATAAGATGTTTCTTTGCCATAAAAAAAAAAAAAAGTTCCAATCGAAAACCCCCAATTTAAGCTTCAATTTTCGTACAATGCCCCCAATATGTGGCTTAAAAGACATATTTTGGTTGATAACAACAATAAGGAGTGGCCCTTTGGATTTTTGTTCCTTCATCAGTTTCAATCTTTACCGTTTGAGAAAACCATTCATTTGCATTTGTCTGCATTTAAAACTAGCTTTAATTGAGAAAAATGAGCCTGCTGAGTTGCTAATTTAAAGCATACCGTATTTTCCGCACTAAAAGGCACACTGGGTTATGAGGCGCACCTTCACCGAATGGCCTATTTTGTAATTTTTTTCATGTTGGACGCACTGGATTATAAGGCACAATCTACAATGCATCCACTAGATACGCTCCTTCCGTTCGACTTGAGAGGCGTTCATGACTGCCTCCGAAAAACGTAAAATGAACGATTACTTCAATGAAACTACGAAAATTGAATCACCCCTTTGTAAAATTACATATACAGTACAGAATTTATGTACAACGAGATTTAAAATCAAAAGTCAGAAATAATAGTTCAACCGTTTGTTCAAAAACTTCTGTTGAAACATAAGAAAATGCTTGCAAAATCAAAACATTATTTTTTATTATATATAACAATTTGACATTTTGGTACATATTTTAGCAAGCATCATGGAAGTTGACCTTGATTGTGTTTCACGGGACACATGAAATGATGTGGTGGGCCAGATATGGCCCCCGTGCCTTGAGTTTGACACCTGTGGTTTAGAGTGCTCTTACAACACAACACTCAGTTTTATAGCTAAAGAGGTGAACTTGCATTCTCTTGAGCCAATATGATGCCTAGATCTGCTGTGTATGTGAAGAAGATTAACTTGTCGTCCGAAATGAGGAATGCTCATTTATATAAGTCAAACAATTTCTGAAAAATGCTGCAAAGAAAAAACATGCCATGTCTGGGTTTGAGATCTCAAATTCTCAGACTTTCTTTTTTCCAATTAATTGACTGACGACTGTTTCATTATGGCTACTGTGCTATAGCGGGCTCTATCTACAGCTCATAATTAAAGTTAGCTCTTATCATCACGCTGCCCCTCCCCGCTCTTTTTCACTCCAGGTCTCTTTCATCTCCCCAAAAAGAATGCCTGTTTATCTTTCACCCGCTCCAGATAAGTCAAGAACAAAGATGCTTTTTGTGGTTTTATTTGTGCATGTGGCACTGAAGAGTGTGTAAGCATGAGTGATCGTGGAGCAGAAAGTGGGTGAAATATCAATGATGGAGGAACTGGGTTGGAACAGATGCAAACTTTCAGTGGTTTGGAACCTTCACTCACTTGGTGTGACTTTCACAAGAAAACAGTCTTTCATGTTTGAGCATGAATTTGTTCGCTTGCTTCACTCTTTAAAAGCTGTACCCGTGCTCTTATCGGAATTCTTTCTCATGTATTTGCCAGGATTTTTGTATTCACCAGACATTTTACATACAACCACTCACATTTCCAAATGCACGCAAATTGAAAGAAAACAACATACAGATCCTTATTAAATTTACAGCAAGTGAAAACACTTTCAAAAAAAGCAAAAAAAAAAAAACACTGGGGAAAAAAAACTCTGAACACAGCCATTTACATTCGACGGAATGCACTAAAATAATATGCATGCAACTCCATTGGATACAGAAGTATCTATGCAGAATTTGTATTTTTTTTAATTATTATTTTGTTGGCGAAGGTCTTCCCAAATTCTGAGTCCTGTCTTTAGAAATGTAGACATTAAGAGACTTGAATGTCATTGTTATGTGTTTTTTTGTTAGTGTATGAAGGCAAAATCCTAAAAAGTAAATTTCCAAATACTTCCGGAATCGAGTTTCCATGCTCAATGTTGTTTAATTTTTAGTAATAACCCTTACGATATTACACTGCTAGGGGGCAGTGTTGCCTCGACGAAGGGGATATAGAGCACGGGGTTTTGGGGAACGAGATGGAGTGACACAGCGATTGACAGCGGTTGGTACAGGGGAGCGGTGGGAGCAAATAAAGAGTTCTGCGATCATCATACAAGTGGAGTGATTATTCGAATTAACACTGGTAGCAGAGGATGGTTAGCAACTACAGACTCCCGCCACCTTTTGAAGAGGGGAAACCCTACGAAAGCTGGAAGAATGAAGTCGGAATTTGGACAAGGGTCACCGACTTGGAGAAGAAAAAGCAAGCCCTCGCGGTGGCTTTGACGCTTTCAGGTAGGGCACGAGAGACGGCGATGGGAATTCCCGCTGATGACTTAAATCAAGACACGGGAATGGTCATTTTACTCAGCAAACTTGATGGGTTGTTCCTAAAAGAAGAAAAGGACCGAACGTATGAGGCTTACTCCGATTTTGACCGGATTGTGAAAGACGTGAACGGGTCCATGGCGGACTATATTATTGAATTTGAACAGCGATATTCACGAATGCGGAAATACAAAATGGAGCTGCCCGACGCTGTTTTGGCTTTCAAGCTGTTGGATACGGCGTGCTTGGATACGACAGACAGACAGCTGGCTTTAACAGCATGCAGTGACTTAACATTTGCTAATATGAAGTCGGCGCTGAAGAGGATATTTGGCGCGAGTGCGGGAACGGAGGGCATCAAACAGGAAACAGTGTATGCTACGGAGCAACGAAGAAAAAAAACCGGTGACTGGCAAAAAAACCCTCGACAGAAAACTCCACAGATCGGCACAAATCCGCTTGACAAGTATGGACGGCGAGATCGAAATGCAGTATGCCAAAGCACGTTTCATTGGGCGAAAGACTGCCCACACAAAAGTGAGAATGTCACAATAACGGTGGATGATAAAACGGAAATTGATGAGTGCAATGTTACACTGCTCACCAAGGAAGTGCCTACAGATGCAGAAATACTAATGACAGAATGTTTTGGCACCGCTATAAAAACTATTTTAAACGTACTTTTGTACCCATAGCAACGTGCCGAACAGCAAAAAAACGCTTCCGTTTAGCAATCCCCGCCGTGTGACGTCATTCAAAGTCACCAGTCAGCCATTTTACGGCATTGTTGAGTGTCCCGTTGGCTGCTCATTGTCATTGTGATCGAGTTATTTGGCGATATGCTTTGGTGCTGTGTTTGGTTTGGTTTGGTTTGGTTTGTTTATTGAACATAAAACATATATGTGGCGATGCACTGGTCACATTCAGGCAAACACTTGTTTGAGTTACTGTTTTATTCCACACTAATAGCAATACAATGCAATACAATACTTTATTTATATAGCACTGTAACAACAGCATAATATTCAATATGAATGTATTTGTTGTTGGCTATAGGTTGGTCAACGTTGAACTTTATTACCCGGTTTCTGGAGCTAATTCATTTGAAAACCAGCTGCAATGCAGTTTGCCCCCATGCTGGTGCCGTACCATTTCCATTGCAGATCAGGCTGCAGCAGGACTGAATAACGTACACACACTGAATGAAGTCAGGAAAAGCCACCGGTCCTTCTATAATCATTGGCATTTGATCCATGCAACGAGTGAATGAAATAACCACACCAAAACGATCGTCTCACCGCTGTCAGATGGTGCAGGAAGGCAGTACTCTGAGTCCATCTGAAGCTAACGGTGTGAGAAAAATCACAGATGGGTGCTTTTTCTATATAAATAAACAGTGGATGTGTCCGATGTTAAGAGGACGTCTGGTCAAGCCAAATGGACACTTGCAAGCTCACACGCTGTCACATACTGATAACTCTCAGCTGGTCTGGATTACAACCAGCACCGTCTACTCTTCATGCAAACAAACTGTGAATTTTGTTCACTCTTATCACAATTAACTCTTTTACAGTCACACCCAAACACACACCAGCATGTATACACATGCATGCATGCACACACACGTACATCCCTCGGAGCAGTTTACAGTTTGGGTTTGGTGCTTTTGTGGCTGTGTGATTAATAGCCCCAAGGTGTGAATCGTATCAACAAGCGTACCACTTTATTTCCCCCAGAAAAAAAGCCCTAAGATGGTGTCAAGTGAACTGAAACAAAAATTCAGTATTTGATACAATTGTCATAAATGAAGCCCAGTGGAAATACTGAACATTATTCATCCCCATGTCATCCCATATTGTTCCCTTTCACAAGGGGCAGCAATCTGGGAAAAGTCAGTTTGAAAGAGGCAACTAACATACAGTGTGTTGATGAATTTGCTGTGAAAACTCACAATGTAGTAGTATTCCACGTCATCCAGCTGTTTATGATACGTTGCGCAAATGTATAAAAATACACTACAAAAAGTTGCAGAAATAAGATGTTTCTTTGCCATAAAAAAAAAAAAAAGTTCCAATCGAAAACCCCCAATTTAAGCTTCAATTTTCGTACAATGCCCCCAATATGTGGCTTAAAAGACATATTTTGGTTGATAACAACAATAAGGAGTGGCCCTTTGGATTTTTGTTCCTTCATCAGTTTCAATCTTTACCGTTTGAGAAAACCATTCATTTGCATTTGTCTGCATTTAAAACTAGCTTTAATTGAGAAAAATGAGCCTGCTGAGTTGCTAATTTAAAGCATACCGTATTTTCCGCACTAAAAGGCACACTGGGTTATGAGGCGCACCTTCACCGAATGGCCTATTTTGTAATTTTTTTCATGTTGGACGCACTGGATTATAAGGCACAATCTACAATGCATCCACTAGATACGCTCCTTCCGTTCGACTTGAGAGGCGTTCATGACTGCCTCCGAAAAACGTAAAATGAACGATTACTTCAATGAAACTACGAAAATTGAATCACCCCTTTGTAAAATTACATATACAGTACAGAATTTATGTACAACGAGATTTAAAATCAAAAGTCAGAAATAATAGTTCAACCGTTTGTTCAAAAACTTCTGTTGAAACATAAGAAAATGCTTGCAAAATCAAAACATTATTTTTTATTATATATAACAATTTGACATTTTGGTACATATTTTAGCAAGCATCATGGAAGTTGACCTTGATTGTGTTTCACGGGACACATGAAATGATGTGGTGGGCCAGATATGGCCCCCGTGCCTTGAGTTTGACACCTGTGGTTTAGAGTGCTCTTACAACACAACACTCAGTTTTATAGCTAAAGAGGTGAACTTGCATTCTCTTGAGCCAATATGATGCCTAGATCTGCTGTGTATGTGAAGAAGATTAACTTGTCGTCCGAAATGAGGAATGCTCATTTATATAAGTCAAACAATTTCTGAAAAATGCTGCAAAGAAAAAACATGCCATGTCTGGGTTTGAGATCTCAAATTCTCAGACTTTCTTTTTTCCAATTAATTGACTGACGACTGTTTCATTATGGCTACTGTGCTATAGCGGGCTCTATCTACAGCTCATAATTAAAGTTAGCTCTTATCATCACGCTGCCCCTCCCCGCTCTTTTTCACTCCAGGTCTCTTTCATCTCCCCAAAAAGAATGCCTGTTTATCTTTCACCCGCTCCAGATAAGTCAAGAACAAAGATGCTTTTTGTGGTTTTATTTGTGCATGTGGCACTGAAGAGTGTGTAAGCATGAGTGATCGTGGAGCAGAAAGTGGGTGAAATATCAATGATGGAGGAACTGGGTTGGAACAGATGCAAACTTTCAGTGGTTTGGAACCTTCACTCACTTGGTGTGACTTTCACAAGAAAACAGTCTTTCATGTTTGAGCATGAATTTGTTCGCTTGCTTCACTCTTTAAAAGCTGTACCCGTGCTCTTATCGGAATTCTTTCTCATGTATTTGCCAGGATTTTTGTATTCACCAGACATTTTACATACAACCACTCACATTTCCAAATGCACGCAAATTGAAAGAAAACAACATACAGATCCTTATTAAATTTACAGCAAGTGAAAACACTTTCAAAAAAAGCAAAAAAAAAAAAACACTGGGGAAAAAAAACTCTGAACACAGCCATTTACATTCGACGGAATGCACTAAAATAATATGCATGCAACTCCATTGGATACAGAAGTATCTATGCAGAATTTGTATTTTTTTTAATTATTATTTTGTTGGCGAAGGTCTTCCCAAATTCTGAGTCCTGTCTTTAGAAATGTAGACATTAAGAGACTTGAATGTCATTGTTATGTGTTTTTTTGTTAGTGTATGAAGGCAAAATCCTAAAAAGTAAATTTCCAAATACTTCCGGAATCGAGTTTCCATGCTCAATGTTGTTTAATTTTTAGTAATAACCCTTACGATATTACACTGCTAGGGGGCAGTGTTGCCTCGACGAAGGGGATATAGAGCACGGGGTTTTGGGGAACGAGATGGAGTGACACAGCGATTGACAGCGGTTGGTACAGGGGAGCGGTGGGAGCAAATAAAGAGTTCT
>NW_017805695.1:3059328-3088229 GCF_001891065.2 Hippocampus comes
ACTACAGACTCCCGCCACCTTTTGAAGAGGGGAAACCCTACGAAAGCTGGAAGAATGAAGTCGGAATTTGGACAAGAGTCACCGACTTGGAGAAGAAAAAGCAAGAATGAACAGTACATTTGAAAGTACAATGTGTATAGCGAACAGTTTGTCGGTTCATTTAATTGCCCAAACCCCTTCATAGAGAGCCTTGAGTAACACTCAAGGCTTTATTATAACTACGTGTGACAGTTGAAATTATGAAAGGCAAGTCACGGCAAGGCAGCTTTATTTTTATAGTAGATTTCATACACAAGGCAACTTCAATCTGCTTCACACAAGCAAAGACACAACACCTAAAATCATTTACAAAAAAACGGTTAACGGTATTCAGAAGCAAAGCAGAGTAAACAAAAGTAGCCTACCAACTTCTGCTGATTGGGAGCCAGTGTGGAGCCTTTAGGACTGGAGTTGTGGTGTTCTGAATGAGCTGCAGCTGTTTGATGCTCTTTTGAGGAAGTCCAGTCAGAAGACCGTTACAACCATCAAGTCTTTCGGAGATAAAAGCAAGGATATGTTTCTCCTGGTCTGCTTGGAGAATGCAACCCTTCAGTTTGGATATATTTTTCACTTGGTAAAAGGCTGCTTTAGTGATTGGTGAAAGTCAGGTTCGAGTCTATCAGCACCCCAAGACGACACAAATACTGTGACGATACAATGACCACAATATGCTCCATGACTGAACTTGGATGTGGTTATGTTTTACAGAAACATTTCCAAGTTGTTTTAATATTTTATTGGTGTTGATATATGTAACATAGATATTTGGAATAATTTCTGAGAGGGTCCCAACTGTCCCACTTATGAAACCTTCATAGTAAAAGCAATTGTTATATGCTAATATAGCATACAAGTAATGGGGCTAACCAGTCTAATATGAGTCTCCTAGGAATAATAAAACACTCTTTAAAGGCTCCTTTAACTTTAATGATGTGCAAAGACAGGCAATATGTGCGCCTCATCAGGTAACTGACATGTAACTGCCAATGTAAGTGTAAAATGAAATTGATTTATTTTATGTAAAACATTATGACAAATCATATAAAATACTACCTTGTTATTCACAAGTCAAAAATGTGAGCAAAAACCAGTCGAGCCAAAAGATACAGTAATGCAGTTGATCCATTTCACTTCCTCCTTGTCAAACATCACAAACAAGATCAAATTCACCACACATATTGTGGGCAATTTCCAAATACTATTGTAGAACCTTTGGGTTGTTCCGACGATAAAATAGCAATGCATTTCAAGTAAAAGTAGCACAAACTGTGTATAAACAGTACAATCCACTCATATAGCCATTGTCTACTCTATATCCCAGGGTTGCGGTAAGCTTGATCTTACTCCTGCTCAGCTTTGATTTCACTCCAGAGAAATGCTTCGTGAAAGGGCCTCAACACAACACACCACATTGAATAATTAACCAAAATCACTCAACTCATCCGAGAGGGTCCATGGAAGGATTTTTTTTGTTAAGAAGCAGTGATGTCATTCAGTTTTTTTATGACATAGTTAAGATGTCTTAAACTTCAAAACTGTTTTTTTTAATGGAGCAACAGAAAAACACGTTTATAGAAATCATCCATCCATCATCCGACCCGCTTATCATAAAATTATATATATATATACTATTTTTCTAATGATGCTACTGTAAGCAATGAAAATACCTGTATATACATATAGACTATGCAATTATTTTAGGTGTCAACTGTGTGTACAGTAGGTATGTCTGTTTTGTATCATTAATGACCCATTACAACAAACATTACCGAGAAGCCGTATTGTCTTACATACAGTACGTCTCGATGGATATCAATGAAACACCAAGTATGGCAGGCTGCAGGATAGGCTGTGCGGTTCCCATACGAATGAACGGGGCAACAGGATCGGGGCGGGCGTGATGAGTTGAAATAAGAAACAGCTGGTTGCTCTGAGTTACTGGCCTCTTGTCAAACTTAATGAGGAGAGGAGTTGGAATTACCAAGGTGAAATGTTGTAGCATGAATGGATGGCAGTGTGCTAGCACACTTCTTCAATAATTACCTGAATCATATATTCAGGCTCAAGAACCCTTAAATTGAATCACAACACCTCTAACATTTGGGAGACCCCCCCACCCAATACTGTATAGCTTTGTAAAACAAGCTAGAAAAGAGTATAATCACCCAGTCTTGGCATTAGAGCACATCAGCAAAGGGGACAGACCTGTCTTGGGGGGGTCAAACATTTAAGCCATATTTAATGTGAGCAGATCTCTGGTTAACAGGTGTGTTTTGTTGCTTAGGGGATTTTCTATGGACACAATACCTGTATACTAATTCGAGATGGAACCAACATGAAAACCAAGGAGCTGGCTCAGAGTAAAAAACTTGCAACTGTGAAGCTAAGCGAAGAAAAATTGTCCAATAATTGATAACAGACAATGCAACCATTTGTCATTCCCTCAAGAAATAAATCATGGATTAGCAAGGAACAACAATTGATGATAGAATCGTGCAGTTTGTGTGCCTGCGTGTATGTGCGCTTGTTTGTCAAGGAGGATGACGGGACTTCCTAATCTTTTTTTGATTTGAAAAAGGTCTGTTGTGGAGTTAGCTGCCTGTATTTATCCATGTTCTCAACACAACACTGCTTCCGCTCGTCACCTTGCATACCCACTCACAGTCTACCAATATTTTATCAAAGCCACTCCTCCCATGTGTTGATTTATCATACTGAAATCAATCGATACTGACCGATCAGGTGCTCCTTTATTCAGCCCTTTATTAAATTATGAACTCAAATCGATACTGACTGATCAGGTGCTCCTTTATTCAGCCCTTTATTAAATTTTTTTAATTAAAAAAAAAAAACGCCCAAAACATATTTACATGTTTTGGCACTAAATTATTGGGTTTTTGCAAATGTATTTTTACGTTTTGGCATTAAAAGAGTTAAGTGCACATTTACAAGTTTGTTGGGCTCACACTGCAGCCACAGATTGTGCAATAATTTCCAAAACAATGTCGGACTTTGATATGAATGAGATTAAGCAACAATCTGCTATCAATTAAAGAGACAATGGGTAGTAATATCATCCTAATTTTAGTGCTAAATCCACGGGAAACACCAATCTAAATACATCTTTAGAGAGAGACAGAGAGAGAGACACACACCCAAATAAAACTTTAAATAATGATCCAAATAAATCTAAAAAAAAAAAGGAAAACAGACACCACAACTGTCATCTAATTAATTTGGTTAAGTTATCCCGTATTTTCCCTTTGAGTATGACCCCAAATTTAAATGTTGTCCTGTTTTCATCATACCGTATTTTCACGTCCAAAAGGCACACTTGAAAAGGATTGAATTTTCTCCAAAATGGATGGGATGCCTGATAATGCAGGTCGACTTGTGTATGCACCGAGTTCAAAAATCTGTGAATGCTGTTGTGTGACTTCGATGAGAGGTCCGCTTTATTGACTGATGTTGTGCCAACATGCTGCTTATACAGAGGAAAGGTGGACATAACTGAGAACGGCATGTGGACGTTAAATTGGGAAGGATAGGGGTTCACCACACCGAAAGTTGTACTACAATTAGTCCTACTGGTCACTTAAAAAAAATGGTCCAATGACTTTCTGCACCAACTGCACAACCATCAGAGTATTGTATTGCACCACCAATCACTTTATCTCTGCTCGATAACGCTGCACATTGTCGCACAGCTGTCATTGGCTCGGATTACTGCAGAATGGAACCTTGACATGACGGAAAGTCTTATATATCATGTCCTTGTTTATCGTAGTTGTTATTGTAATACTAGGGTAGCCTGTATTACCGGAGACACATTTCTTGTGTGTTCTACATACTTGGCCAATAAAGACGAGTCTGATTCTGAAGAGGACACTAAAGGCACGCCCCCAGTAGATATATATATATATATATATATATATATATATATAGTATCTAGTACGTGCATTGTGCAAAACAAGATCCCGAAAATGGCACCTACGAAGAGACATACTTACAAATCACAGTTTAAACTGCAACTTATCAGTTATGTGTCTGCTTGCACTATTGTTCGAGCTTTCACAAAAGCCGGAATCATTTCTGAGGAGCTGGATGGCATCGAGACTGACTCTGACAATGACATGAGGGAGCCTGGTGTGTTTGATTGCCTGTGTCCATTAATGCAATGCATCTTGTGTATGTGTTAAATACAGGAATAACAACCGTAACCGACCTACTCCTTTTAATACGGTGCGCTGTATGGTCATGAAAATCCATCCATCCATCCATCCATTTTCCGATCCGCTTTATCCTCACAAGGGTCGCGTGGGTTGCTGGAGCCTATCCAAGATGTTTTCTGGCATTAGGCGGGGGACACCCTAAACCAGTTGCCAGCCAATTGCAGGGCACATAGAGACGAACAACCATCCGAGCTCACACTCAGACCTAGGGACAATTTAGAGTGTTCTTTTAACCTGCCACGCATGTTTTTGGAACGTGGGAGGAAACCGCAGTACCCAGAGAAAACCCACGCAGGCCCGGGGAGAACATGCAAACTCCACACAGGGAGGCTGGAGCCGGAATCGAACCCTGCACCTCCACTAACCACTCGACCATCGGGCCACCCTAGGTCGTGAAAATATGGTATTTAAAAATACAAGTCTCATGCCATCAGTATTTATTGGGGTTCGCATATTTACTCTTGTAATGAAGTCAGATTTGATTGATTTTTGATGGATGAAGGCTGCAGATGGAAAAATCATACGTCTACTGGTACTGTATGTGAAAGAAGGGTTCAGTTCAAGAATAAACATGAGTCTCCTTCAGGGACTATGAATCTCAGTGAGAACCACCTTAAGGAATTAAACAAATGATTGCACTGTTTCTTGGATTTTGAGCACAATTCTGGGGTTGATCCTTAATCCCTCACAAATCATACATGCGTGATAGTTTAGTCCATTAGCGGTCACTTTATGGTCAAAACAAGAGACTCAGCCTTTACATCCCCCATTTATTCTCACGACCCACACATTTTACAATCCCTCATTCCTACTAAAACTGCCCCACACTCAACCTTATAATTGTAGTGAAAAAAAAATCTGTGGCTGTTATTTTTATTGAAATCCCAATAACTTTACCAAGATTACAGTTAAGTGGAGCAGCTGGGATTCATGCCTGTACGGCGGCCAATCTGAGGCTAGTCGGAATCCGATGCCAAGCGGGGAGGTGGAAAGGTCATTGGATGTGTGTGCATGTTTTTTTTGTTTTTTTTCATGTGGCGCAGGGGAAAACAAAGCAGCACTGCCAGGTTTAAAACCACCCAGTGGACAACTGGCCACGAATAAACAGACTTCATCCACTGGGAGTTGTAATAGAGCTTCACGTCGTTGCATGAATTTGTGTGCAAGACAGAATACATGTGAACTGCTGTAGCATGGGAGTGTGCATGCCTGCTTATGTTTTACAGGGCAATCTGAAAAACCTGATCATGATCATCACTCAGAGGTGCATGCCGCATTCAAAGTTTCATCTTCTCTTCCATGAATTTTCACAGTACCTTTTCATCTCCGTTTTTATGTCAACAATTGAAACGATGTCTGTACGGTGGCCAAGAGGTGGTCACACTCGAGAGGTTCTGGGGTTTAATCTCAGCTCAAGCCATGCTAAATTGAGTTTACATATTCTCCCTGTGCTTCCATGAGTTGTCTTCACGTTCTTCATTCTGATCAACATGCACGTCAGATTCATTGAAACATCTAAGTTCCCATAGGTGTGTATGTGAGGGTAAATACTATTTATGTTCTAATGTGTTCATGATGTACCGAACCTCTCACCCAGAGCCAGCTGGGCGAGGCTCCAGGTCACGCGTGACGTAATGAGGACAAGTGTTATGGATGTTCTGCTTCATGGTTTAAAACAGATGTTCTTTGTCCTTTCAAGGATTGATTGTTTTAACAATGACTCAACCCATTCTTTTTGACATGTCACAGGATAAGAAGGCATTTTTGTACTTGAGTCGTGAATAGATTAAGATTTTTTATGATATCTGATTTAAAGAAGAGCGAGATAGCTGAAAAGGCCGTCCTTTTTTAGGGGTGAGGGGGGCAGTGTTCACATTTTTCAGATTATTTTCCCCAATAATAATGAATGATCACTTTGTTATCTGCAAAATCACTTGCATTTGTTTTCAAGTTTTCGAAGTGATATCATGGTTTGAATTCATTTCAACGTGTTCTGCTGATCATTACTAATTGTGAGCTTTTTCATTCTTTGAATTTAAAATGTAATTTTCGGGAGAGAGAAGGAAGGGAAAAACAACTAGCTAGTCATTATGCTACATTGGTTTGTATATATGTCTTCTGACTTCAAGTATGTGCATATGTGTGTGTGTGTGTGTGTGTGTGTGTGTGTGTGTGTGTGTGTGTGTGTGTGTGTGTGTGTGTGTGTGTGGTAAATGTGTTCTGGTCAGTGTAATTCAATTTAAGCGTCAAACTGTGTCAGGAAATCAGGCCTGCTGTATATTTTACCCATGTGCACTCCAACGTTGGGGATACCACAACGCTTTTTCATTTTTACACACACACACACACACACACACACACACACACACACACACACACACACGCACCAATACAGCGGTTGCCCAGCGCTCCCCAGACAGCAGGTTTGGTTACAGAGTTAAGTGAATGGCAGCGGTGACACGACTGACACTTGACTCTACTGCTGTGGGCAGTTTGGAGTTATGAGGGCCTCCGCTGACTGCCCACCACATGCATTCCCAGATAAAGCATCATGTCTGAGCTGCTCGTGGGTCTGGATATGATGTCTGTGTGTGTGTGTCCTTGAGCAACAGCTTCAGTTCCCACGATCACTAGCTTGCCCATGTGTACCCTACAGCTGTCCTCTGTGGTCCTTTGACTAGTCCTACTGCAGTTGTTCTGATCTCTGGAAAGACATTCCCACAGCCATCACGCCCGTTCCATCTTTCCTCCATCTTACTTTGTACACTTATGCCTTGGCTGCTTCATATGTTACTGGATCACTCAAAATCAGTGTTCACACTTTTAATTTGAAAAAGTAGCTGAGTTACTTTACTGATTACTTGGTTTGAAAAGTATTTACCGCTAACATGATTTTACAAGTGACTAGGTTGGATTGCAAGTTACTTTTTAGTTACATTCAGCAGCTGGCGACAATATACCACCTCAACATAAAAATGACAGATATTCTATTCTATATGATATTCTATTGGCAGTGAATTTTGCACCGTAATGTTTCATAATGAATGTTTTATGAAAAATAAAATATTTCATATAGACTTTGTTGACTTAAATGCTTGTTTTTATAAATAAATACAGGAATAAATAAATAAATAAATGATGGCACTGATATAATTGGGTTTGGGTCCTTAACTCATTCACTCCCAAAGACGTTTTTAAACGTCTTTTCAGACTTGGTCCAGAATTGGCTGGTACTGAAGGAGTGTTAATGAGGTCTGTTGCCATGGTCCTTTTTTTTTTGTACCCCTAGTACAAAAGGGTTGGCCGTGGCCTGTGTCTTTCAGTATTCAAGCGCTGGTTGCTCAGTAACACCTCTTCATCGGGCACTCGACCGCTGCTGCGCCCACCCCTGTTTTTTGTTGTTACTTTGTTCACTGCCTATTGGGTGATGTTGGTTTGTACTTTGCAGCCCTTCCGTGTCCTATCTTCTTCTGGGTCCAACGACGGCTTCTTATGTCATAGTAAGTTTTGGTCACTCATGGACCCAGCAGACTCCAACACAATCCGCCAAACTGTCATGACTCAGGGAGCACTGCTTGGCAGACAAAAGCATCTCCTGAGAAATGTTATGGACTCTCTTCAGAGCCTTTGCAGCATCCTCAACTCAATCCTCACTCAGTTGATGCCCAGTGCTCCCCTGCAGATCTCAACCACCTCCTCCTGCTCACCCCCCCCCCCCACCTCTTGTCAGAGAGTGAGCATCAAACCCGTTCCAGTTTTAAATTTGTATTTATTTTTTTACCAGGAACTAAACATTCATTCATCCGAACACGATTCAGGGGAGGTCGGAGCTTGTGGAAGATTCTCGATGAACTATGTGTATGCTTTTACTGAGTGAGAATGACAAAAAGTCGTGAAGCACAATTAATTGGAGAAATAACTTTAATCTCATTTCAGGTCTATTGCTCATTACCAAAAAACGTGGCCATGTAAAAGTAACACGTTACTGACATCACTGCTCTGGGTGCACATTAATGGGAGTTGTGAACAAATGTTAGTGTCTGAGGCTGTTGCACTATTTCCGAGCCTGGAGCAACATAGCGGTTTGATTGCTGACTCTCAAACAGTGTGGGGTCTTGTTGCCAGGGCCGGCCCCAGCCCATGTGATGCCCTCAGTGAGACTTTATATGGTGCCCTCTTGCATTGACGATTTACATGCGCTTACAAAAGAATTTGAAATCTTAATATTGCCTTTAATAGAAAAGATAACATGTCAGACAATTTAAAATAAAAAATGGAACATGTTTTTCATTTCATGACTGGTTCAATCTATAAATTGCGCCGTGGGTGGTTGCCCACATTGCCCATACAGTGAAACTCCTCTACAATGAAACCTACATGGGCGAAAATACCCCCTAGTGTGAAAAAATGTTCATGCATGAAAGCCATTCCCACTTTTCTGCGCCCCCTACGATGAAAAGTCCCCCAGTTCCATTATACAGAATATTTTTCTCTGCTCTTGCCTCGCAACGAGATTCACTACAAGGAAAACAAGCCTTCCGCAAAAGTCTAATCCAGGGGTGTCAAACTCATTTCACATGGTGGGCCACATACGGCCTCGGTAGATGTCAAGTGGGCTGGACCATTAAAATGATACAATACTTTGCTATAAATAACCAAAACAATATGTCTTTCCTTTGTTTTGGTATAAAGAAGCACAAGAACATTAGGAAAATGTTGAAATTTAATGAACATATCTTTTACATAACATTTCATGAAGCACCTTACATTTCCTTCGACAAATGTGCAATTTACTTTTATCATTCACATATATGCATTGCAACTGATCCCACTGATTGTACAAACTTTAACAAGTAATTGGTATTGAAAAATATAGTAATGCACTTTAAGATTAAACAAGATTCATAAAGAAAGCAAGTTTTAAAGCATTTACACGTGCATATAAAATCTAAATGTAATCCCTGCCTGCACTTTACAAACTAAGGAGAGTGCTATTAAATGTGTAAATGTGAGAGTGCTATTGATAGCGTCTGCTGTCATGGGTCTGTCTCAGTGACAGACTGAGGCTGCTGTTGTCTTCTTCTCTGATCAAAACAGTGTCCCCTTGCGGATACTCAATGAATTGCACCTGATTAAAAATATTAATTCTGTGTCTTTAATGCATTTTTTTCACTTTTACATTATCCTGCGGGCCTGATTGAACCTACTTGCGGGCCGGTTCCGGCCCGCGGGCCGTATGTTTGACACCCCTGCTTTACATAATCATCTCGCGGGCCGGATTAAACTCCTTTGCGGGCCGGATCCGTATGTTTGACACCCCTGGTCTAATCCAACCTCAGCATGCCACAGCGACCTCTACTGCTTCGTTCGGAAACGGCAACAGCAACCACCACATTGGTTTACACATGCGCAGTAGTCCAGGAAGTATTTGTTGTTAGTTTCAAACGCAGCACGAACATTGCATTGCTAAAATGGCTACGAAACGGACCTTTGCAGACCAAGGAGTTAAGAAAAGAAAATCATTCAACGCTTGAAGACAGGATAAAATGAATAAAAATGAAAGCTGGAGGAATCAAAGTAAAAGACATTATGCAAGAAATTGATGTAAGTGAAAGTGAATGCTGATCGTAAATTGCGCAATTTGTGTGTGTGTGTGTGTGTGTGTGTGTGTGTGTGTGTGTGTGTGTGTGTGTGCGTGCGTGCGTGCGTGCGTGTGTGTGTGTGTTTACATCTGAGGTAAAATTTGCTCCAGTGAAAAGCCCACTGTTGTGAAAAATTTCTTGCTGCAAACATGATTTCGTTTGGAGAGGAGTTTCACTGTAGTAAAAACCAGACCTGCTTGTTGCTGTTGATGCAGTCGGTGGCTGGAAGCTGGACTGCAATCATTGGCAGCATCTGAGCCATTGCCAATATAATCGTACTGTGGTTTCCTGGGTTCACAAAAACAAGTTGCGTGAAAAGTAATGTAATTTTGGTTAAGCAAAATGTTTGATTCCTGATTGTCCTCTGGCAAGAATACTCTCCCTCGACTATGTTGTGCACGAACAAGGGGCTGTTCGTTATGTGCTTGGATTTGTGCTTGTATAAGTGTTCTCTCAGACTCAACATGTGTTGTGGCTCATCAAGTCAGAACATGGAAACTGTGAGTGTCTGCAGATGTTGAGAAAGAGAAGATGAGGGGTTTTTTTTCATGCTGGTATTTGGTTTGAGTTTGTTTGCTCACACGCTACTAAAACTCCCCAGTAGACCTTCTTCAACCGACTCACAGACGCTCGAGGACAATCTCATAGTCCACATGCTTCTCACCGCTCATCACCTCCCAGCTCCAAAGAGTGATCGTCTTGGGGATCAGGGCTCCGAACAACATCTGTGCAGGTCCCAAGAACAGACAAAGACATAAAACAAAAACCTTCAGTTTACAGTATATTGACATTAACGTACCAGAAAGTAACACACGGATAATGACAGATGGGCAAGAGGACTTTTACAGTAATCAACCAGACTGTACTATCCATCTTTGTATTATAAAATTAACATACACGATCAGCAATAGTGACTAATCCTGAAATATGACAGTGGCCATTCCGGAATCTACCCGCAATATCCCCATGTAATCGCATCGGCATCCAAATGTGCCAACAGATCGGCCACCACACCACACAAAAGGCTACTCACCAGACAAGATGTGTGGGAGAAAAACTTTGACCTTGACAAGTATACATAAAGCCTGTGGTGTTAGCCATCTCTCACCATTGTCGTCACACGAACGGGCATTCTCACACTGCCCTCCCCAACCCCCCCATGGCACCTGTTTGTGTTAAGAGTGCCGTCAAGTTAGACCGAGCAATGTCGCTCGAGGGATCAAGAGGCCAAATGTGTGTGGAAATGTTGGTGCACCTTTTTTAATGGCAAGATATTTGCTGTGTCTGCAAGTGCATGTGATTGCTCCAGCATCTTATTAAAAATCCTTCTGAATAACTCATCAGACTGGTTCTTGGGTTTTTGTCTCACAGAAATGGAACTTTATTTTGGATGTACTGACCACAGGCTTTGTGCAGCCAAATATCTGCAAAAGCATTCTGTGATACATGCAGGCGTGGGAAGGTTGAAGACTCCTTAGGTTCTTGTCAGCAAAAATCTCATTTATTATCAAGATTTTACTCTCAGACACAGTAAACTTTAAGTGATAGAAATTTGATGGCAAATATTAAATATTTGACAAGAAAAATCACAAAATCACTACATTTTGATTGAATTAAGGCGATGTGATCTTATTTTCTTGTGTTGAGGGAAAAACCCTTTTATCTGACACAAGTCGGACGTATCGCTAGACAATTAAGTGTGCCTTTTGTTACACAATTCGTGACCCACCTTCTTTCCGTCATTCCCCTCCTTTGGTCCACTGAGGACTTATGCAATGTCATACTGTTCCTATTTAGGGAAATCAAGTTAAATAAACTGTGACGAAAGCCGAATCCAACTAGGGGCTGTTATGTAAGGAGAATGTTACTTCATACTGTAGATAAATGTTTCTTGGAACTGCCACACTGTCAATTCAAAAGACCTGGATTTATTTTCTTCAACGATGGAATTGTTTTGGCTCTGAGATTATGGATGATGACAGAAAATAAATGGAAAAACAATTCAATCACAGTTCATTTCATCTTAAACAGAACAATTATTTGCAGTTTAGTGGATCACATTTGCCATCCCCTGTGTGCAGTTCACATGTTCTCCCCAATGCTAACTGTTAGCTGGTTCGACAATGTTCCCTGACTTTTTGCAGGTGATACGATTACGTTCCAAGCAACCCCAACCACAACACGTGAATTTCCGTGAACAGGTTTCACTGTTTAAAATGTATTTTATTTTATTGTATTCTTGGGCGGATTTATAGCTCTATTCAGCCATCACAAATCCCACCCCAGCCCCACACACACAAGCGCACACATACGGTTCCGGTTTCAGCGTGAGAAAAAAAAAAAGTGGACCAGTCAGCCACCTCACGGCCAGTTATATCAGTTTCTTCCCAAAACGTGGGACCATTGCTGAGTGCTGGAATTAAAATTTGACTTGTAAATTCCAATTTCTACAGTACCAGAAGTTAGCGTTTGAATTTTTTCCTTCAATCAGGCGGCGATATCTCGAACCATCCGCGGTGTTCATTGGTTATGTAAGTATGACAATACCACAGACAGCTCTTTCCATTTGGAGCAATCATTCCTTCCTCTTTGTGTTTCCATCCATCACTCAGTGCCAGGACACTTCCTGCAGCTGAGCTCAGCACTGATAGCAGGTCGGTGCATCCCAACGGCCTAACCTTTGGCCTCATGTAGCGGATAAGGAAATGTCAGCGGGAACAGGCCATGTCACGTTGGGTCTCTGCCTGGTTCCTGGCTGCTCCATTGCATTTCTATTCCTCCCTGGATGAAGCCCTCCACATGTGTTTCCTGTTGTTCTTCGCACTAACAGCACACTAAAGCAGGGGCCTTTTTTCCTGAATCTTTGTTGGGCTTGGCCTCTGGGAAAGGCTTAAATTTAGGTGTGCATAACAGAGAGATACGCAACCCTTGAACTTTTTTGTAACATGACCAATACAACTGAGACTCATTATGATCATCCTATCCTTTTACTGTCCTCAGTTATATTTTGAGATCATAATGTCAAACCAAAATGTCATCCCCTTCGCCTGCTAGTGGTTATCTATAAGTTTTATACCGTGGCTTGGACAGAGGTTTTTCATTAAAGCACAAACCTCCAGTTATGTGCAAAATGTTTACCACAGTGAAAAAATAGCATCAAAGTGTTGCCCCATCTGTCATTAATTCGCAGGCTACTTCCTCGATCCTACAGGATGATGTAAGACGTCGCGAAAGACAGGCGAACCAATTGTTTTTTTCTTCCATTCTGTTGACAACATGATGACTCAGTGTCGGAACTTATTCAGCATCCTTCAGAATCGAATGTGTTTTTTCCATGGTCCATGCCACTTCTTCATAAAGTTTTATGAAGCTGGGGGGGGGGCTGGTTGGTGCAAGACTCACCTTACTGTGTGCTGAATGCAGTCAGAAGTGAATGGGCACATGGGACTGTACAATTTTTACTTTCATTCACAGTGAACAAACGATACGGCCCATCATTTCACTTTCACACTCGGTGGAAAGATACCTTCATAAAAAAAGATGCTAAACATAAATGCCATGGTATGGTATGACATAAGTTTAAGTTGATTGCAATCGATTCCATTTGGGTCATTTATTAAAGTCAGATTAGTAACCGACATTAACGATCAGTTATTGATGCCATTAATTGGCCCTGTCCCATGTAAATCATACTGCGGAAAACCAAAAAGTGGGAGACTTTTTGCATTGATGTGTTTTACCCCAACGCAAAATGTCCGCCACTTTTTGTTTGAAGCTCTATTGATTGTACCCAGCAACTGGCTGAGTGATGGATAGTTGAAAAATACACTTGGAGTCTTATGAAGATTGCAGCATGTCCCACTTCAAGAAACAGTCAACATTAGACAGTGGAAATTGGACGATTCTGACCTAATTATCTCCAGCAGAGTGCAAAGCCAGGCTGTTTATAGTGCCTCTGATTTTTTCCACAAAATATGGAGCTTGTAGAGGCTTTATTAGAAGCAGCCGGGCTCATCTGCTCTCTCTCAGGCTCTGGTTCGTCTACTGGGACCTCAGCCCTTTCAACTGAAAGAACACCAAAACCAGAACCTCCCCCACCTTGACAGAGCACGGCTCTCGCATTTCCAGAGTCTCAGAGGCCCCCTCAGTGCTGCCCCCCAAATGTTTTCCATCAAGGAACCGGCGTACTAATTTACAGTGTGGTGGGAAGAAAAAAAAACTGACATTTCAGCAATTCACTCTCTTATTCCCGCTCTCTTCAGTAACCCCTTCTCTCTCTTTCTACTTGCCCCTTCTTTCCTGACACAGCATTAGTGTGCCAGTGTATGACATCACTGCACTCATCGCCACAGGACATGCAAACATTCCAAACTGAGACGGAAAAATAGCTTCCAAAGGGGATGTGCAACTCCCCCGCCAGTTTATCTCGACCTCCTTTAGCTTTGCGATGCGGGTTAATCTGCCTGATGAGAAGACAATCATAAAAAGAAGAAACAGGAGAGTTGGCTGTCGGGCTTTCATTTTTTTTTTATGAAGCATGGCTTTCTTTTGTACAGACAGCAGACAGTTTCTAGACGGCTCATCCTGCTTTCCCAGATCTATCAATTTTAGACAGGAAGGACTTCTCATCAGGTTTCCTTCTCTCTTGCCCAGTGATTTGTACAATAGGAACTGAGATCTCAGCGGTGGGATGCTCTCCTTCGGCTGGCCACAGGTTTGGCTTGGCCATAAGCCAGCCAGCTGCCTGACACTCCATAGCATGGGAACATCCTGCCATACATGCAAATCACTCACTTTTTCTCTTTCCACATTATTGTAATAGATCCATGAAACAGGACAGAAAACGTTTCTTTTAAGACTCTTTCGTTCCATATGCCTCTCGTTTCACTCCCAAACGCAATAAAGAGGCAGTCTGTTACCTGCTTGTGCAGCAGGATGTGTATTTGTGCGTGCACATGCTCGGCGCTCTCGTAGAGTGGCTCCAATAGACCCCTACTAAAAGAGATTGAATGTCTGCCCTTGGTTTCTTCCAGAAGGCTCTCGGGTTCACTTTAAATCATTCACAAACACATAGACACACACATCTGCACGCACTGCCACTTTATACCACGCTTAAACACAAGCCCAGGGTCGCTCTTTCTTCCACCCGTTGATTTATAGGTCCTCAGTCAGCGTGAAAGGCGGTCCACAGATGGAAAACTGTATTTGGTGTGGGGAAGTATGTTTGCATGTCTGTGGAGCTGTGCATGTTGTGAGTGGGCTCTCGGCTTCGTGTGTGTTTGCTTGCAGAGTGCCCACAAGAAGAACAAGAAAGTGGAGCCCTCTTCAAAGCAGCACCGAGATGCCAAGTAAATGCTTTGTTTGGCTGCCTTTTTTATTTGACTCATTAATCATAGTTCATGTCCAACGAAGCCCTCTTTCTCTCCCCTGATTGCTGGAGGAGTGTGTGTGTGTGTGTGTGTGTGTGTGTGTGTGTGTGTGTGTGTGTGTGTGTGTGTGTGTGTGTGGGGGGGGGGGTGGGGGGGAATGATTGCAGCATGCAAAAATATTTCCCCCTCCTTAGATCCTGCTCTCAAGTTATTAGTCAAGTAATTTTTCAAAAAAGGGTTCAGATACTGCTGTTTTGATAAAAGAAAACGACTCAATGAATTGAGAGGCATGCTCAATAGATTAACAAATTGCTAACCTTTAGGGAAGCACAGCTGACCCATCGGGTCAGAGAAACGACAGCTCCAGTTCATTGATACTAAAATGATTATTGGTTATTGCTGTGTGACCATTTGGGGTGTATATCACTATCCTTGACGCTGACACAGCGTTGAAGATGCAATAAACTTAAGTTATTGATCAAGCGTCCATTCGTTTTCTATCACACATGTTGCATTGCAGGTCAGCTGAAGCCTATTCTGACTGAATTTGAGCAAGAGGCGTTGGACACCCTGGACTAGTTAGTCGCCACCAAATTGTAGGGTACTTCGAAAGCAACTCCAGAAAACAGTTCGACACTTAGCTTGCAGGTTTATATGCTACAGGCGTTGCGGGAGCTCGTACAGGAAGCTGTGAGCCGAATCAGAGTGGTAAGTAGTATGGGTCACACCATTTTAGACGATCCCTTGAAGTGTGCTGTCGGTGTTCTTTTGCAGCGGTGGTTTATTATCCCATTTCTTGTGGCTAAACAGTGGATTTACTGTAGATCGCTTCCTCAGCTTCTCCTTTGGTCCACTGACCACGAGGCAGATGAAGTAAGATGCACCCAGGGGGTGGAAGATTCATGAATTAAATGATTTTGACCACATTTCTTAGTAGTCGAGCCCACAGATGTTCTTTAATATCAGTTACAGATTCAATGCAGTGTAACACCATGAAATATACACAGACTGAATTGAATCTGCAAACTCTGCATTGTGATTGTACGTCAAATTATATCCATGGTACAGGTTTACCTTTAAAAAGGTAATACAAATATCAATGAGTATGTCCCTCCAGGGTTTCCTTACTCTCATCACTTTGGCCTCTTTCTCACCTTCAGTGCCCGAGGTGCAGATGATGTGACTTTCATTAATAGGTTGTTGAAACCAAAGCTGCAACAACCCCACATGAAGGCAAAGGCAAACTACCGTATTGGCCCGAATATAAGATGGTGGTTTTTGCATTGAAATAAGACTGAAAAAGTGGGGGTCGTCTTATTTTGGGGTCTAGACATTATACCCATTCACGACGCTAGATGGCGCCAGATATCATGGAAGCGAATGCTGAACTTGACTTCCCAGGCCAAAGTGAACCCCTGTCACGAAGAATAAAAATAAAAATAGCGGTAGCATGAAGAAGAAAAATAGAAAATAGCGGTAAGAAAGAAAAGAGAAGAAAATAATAGAAGAGATAACAGAAAATGGAGAAACGTAGCGACAATCTCGAGAAAAGTGGGTCGAAGATCGGCCAGGTTAACCAGCAGCTGAGGAGAAGTTATGATGTAATAATAATCATTTGTTTCAGATGCACTGTAATTATTTTCTGTATAAAAATTAATTTGGTGTTCAAAAAGTCTTTTTTCAAACTTGAGTCTTGAAAAACAGGGGGTCGTCTTATAATCAGGGCCGTCTTATATTCGGGCCAATACGGTACAACAAAAGAGAATAAGAAGCAGCAACAACAAATAAAACCTAGTTATTCCAAGAAGTGCCTCTGTGACCTCAAAGGTCAGCCTTTACAGTGCTCAGAGAGACAAGCTGCGGAAGACAAGCATGAAATTATCCTCGGGTTAACAATCATTCAAAGCATACAATGCCAAAATCCACAAAGTAGGAGTAACCAACATATGGAAAAGTGATATCGTTGGAAAAGTACATATTTACGGAACGTACAAAGTGCATTTTTAACCTTATAGTTACTCTTATGGGATCAATATCTCACCATTGAATGTGATTTTTCCACTCCTCCATCCATATCACTTCATCATTCAAACAGGGTGAAGAGCAGAATGTTAATTTGTCTGATTTTAGATGATACCTTTTCACATCTTCATAATCTCTTCCACAGTAGATTAATTTTGTGCTTGGCAAAAGTTCGGCGCATTATTGGAAAAGCGCTTAAATATGTACAGTACATTCCCAGTCAATGCACACAAATTCACATGCACAACAGTGTAATCTAGTCATACTAAGATCCTCTAAAAAAAGATACGGATAGTGGCAGCTTCACATTAACTCTGCTTTATACAACCTGGTAGGTCAGGGAATGAAAAGCAGGATTAGTCGCATCATAATTCCATTGAGTGAGAATAGGAAGAAGGGGGTCAGATGAAGACGATTTGGCTGTACAAACATGCGTAATGCTGCTGTCCAAAACCACCCCTATCACCACCAATGTCTCTCCAATCTCTGCTTGCAGTTTCTTCTCAGAAACGCATACGCACATGCACACTTTAACACACATGCACTCAGTGGAAATTCCCTCATCATGACTCCCGTTATGATAATAACTGTTATGTCCAACATTTCCATAGCAATGCGAACAAACATCGGAGCCAGACGGCACAACTGCCAAACTTAGACAGATAAAGAGTCCAAATGTTTGATTCTATCACACTGGTGCTCGGCCCGCGATCTTTGAGCGCCTGCACTTGCTGCAATGAAGCTTAAATGAATCCTCAAGACGAGGGTGGCTGTTATGGCGGCTCTGGTGTTGATAATGAGGTGCCGAAAGAGCGCCGCAGGATGGAGTCGGGTGTTCCTCTGGAAGTTTCTTTAACATAAAAAAAACAACATTTCAGCCACATGTGCTTGCCGTTTATTTCCCGTAAGGGAAGATTGGGTCCATTTAAATGGGGGGAGGGGGGACATGTGTTTTACCAGAATATGAGAGCCTTGGGAGTGATGGTGGTTCTGATCAACGTACAGTGTGACCCAGTAATCCATTGTTCCATACCTTTTTCCTGGGAGGCCACACTCAATCTACACTTGTATGTTTATGAGTACCCAGACTGTATTTCAAGTGATTTAATGGCGATCTTTGGACATTTCTGTGAGATTAGGCGCATAATCACAGTCACATGCAAGCTTGTTACAGTATGTCTAGACTGGACGTCCACATCTTTGCACATTGTTTCAACTGTCAAGCAAATTTTAACGGTTGAGACAACCTATTGTGCTTCGACTAATCCGTAACTGTGGATTTAGGGTTTCAGAAAAAGTCAACAAAATGAAATTATTGTTTGGTGCTGTAAAAAGGGCAGGCAAACTACTCGGTTAAAATTCTGCTTGCTTGACCAAAATATGCATGAACTGATCTGGATCACACAGATTGGTGGAGAAATGTAGGTTTCCCATTTCTGGTGGAGACTGAGCCACAGCCAATTAGAACTTTATCAATTTCATTGACTCAAAGTCCTCAATGTTAGCAGGTGTTAGCATTAAAGATGCAAACAGATTGTTCAGAGATCTTAAGATTTCAACTCATTCCCTTATTGAAGAGAACAGACCTGTCCCACTCAGGCGGGGATTTTACCATATATGTTTTGAAGGTCCCATGCCACCATTTGTGATAATCATTACTATTATTATTATTATTTTTTTATTATTATTATTATTATTATAATATAAACGACAGTATTATATGAACTAAATGAAACATAGTAACGTCATATAAATAGAGCATATGATTGTAAATTCAAATGCTCCGGCCTTGCAGTTTGCATATTTTCTTTCTGTGCCTGGGTGGATTTTTTCCGGGTACTCCGGTTTTCTCCCACATTCCAAAAACATGCATGGCAGGTTAATGCAACACTCTAAATGTTCCCTTGGTGTGATTGTGAGCGCGAATGGTTGTTTGTCAATGTGTGCCCTGCGATTGGCTGGCAACCAGTTCAGGGTGTACCCCGCCTACTGGAAGCTGGGACAGGCTCCGCCCCAACTTTAGTGAGGATAAGCGGTCTAGAAAACTGATTGATGGATGAATGGCTCGGAAGAGGAAGGCCATACAAAAAGTCCTTACAAAGAGTGGCTAAGAGCAGGCAATACTTCCAAACAAGATCACGTTTACGAGAACCCCACCCATCACTCTTTGACAAATTCAAGGTAGCGTTAATATGAGGTTGTCTTGAAAATTGGTAACCAACTATGAGAATGGAGAATTAGTTTGTCTATAACAGGTGAAATGAATACTGCAACTTTTTACCGAGGCGGATAACATGGCTAGCTTGTCATTTTCCACTCTGACATGAATCACAAAGTGTCAAACAGCAGAGCAGTAGCTATTCATTAAATACTTTTCCTATTGTACTCCATTTTGATTTTATTTTGAAAAATGTAATTGTTTTGTTAATGTAACAAATATCCTATGTTGTTTAAAAATAAAATAGATGGTGTTCAATGGAAGAAAAGTTGTAATTATCCATTTCTTGAAATGTTACCCAAACATTTCAAGAAAACATATTTGAGAAGAGAAACTGCAAAACCATGATACAGTGAAACCAGCGTTGTCATACCATTGGAATCTGATACCAGCCTATTCCGATATGCAGCTAAAGTTGTTATCATGTTTATATGTGCAGTTGCACAATTCTCCACAAAGTTACTGCATGTTATATAAACAAAAGCTTCATTGCTCTGGAGTGGTTTCTGTTTAAAAGTAGTCAGCACCATTACTATTTTTTTGTCTGATGCAGAATTACCAAAAATGTCTCCAGATGTCCAGTAAATATTTGTTATACAGTATACAAATTATTCTTACAAACATTTTTTACTGCAGTAAAAGCCTTGACATATTTTCAACCACAATCACTTTAAAAGTCATAAACTTGTCGAATTCAGAGGTTGGCACCTACTCAAGATGCCGGATGACAACTTGCATCCTCAGCCAAGACTACAATAGCTGTAATGTACCGGTATGTAGTATGTTTCCGAAATATTTTTTTCCCACAGATCTTTCCTATCAGGAAAAATCTCAAATTGTTCTCTGGAATATAATGCAGTGATATAACCGATTTGTCAAGGCTGAGAAATAGTGCTGATATGTCCATGGGTGAGGCTAAACAGACAGTGTTCTTTAGACAGTCATATACAAACTCACACACATCGACACAGAAATATACACGTTGCCGCATTCCGACAGCATGAAAGTACTTTCATGTTTAGAGTAGAACAAACTGAGAAGGGATTCACGTTCTGTGTTTATCTGCAGTATGTACGTTTCCATGACGGCATCCCCTTTCGGTAATAAGAAACGAAACAGTTGTTTGACAAATAGTGAGAGCAATGGTACAACACATCCGTTTATTTTAATTTGCAACTGTCATTGGCATTCGTACTCATTAGTGCAACGGTTTCGTCATAGCTCACCAAAAGTCTCCTGATAGAAAAAAGGGATTGACTGTGAGGCTACTCTATATCAAGGCCAAGAGAGGAGCCGATGGAAACCGCAACATACTGCAGCAAGTTGAAGAATATGGTACAATTTGGAATTCAGTCTCTATTTTTGGGAAAAATAATTGCCTCAGAGATGCAGCAAATGTACGGGTTGAATGTCCAGCAATAGCAGGTACTTCAGTGTCATGCCAGGCTGGGGGGAGATGTTGGCTCACGGTAAGCACGGGGATGAGAGATTAGGGCCGACTGGGAGACTGAAGAGAAGGTGAAGCTTATCTCAAACCTTTACATGCGTGCGCGTTTGTGTCGTATTATCCATATTAATGTTCAAATGAGAGTGGAGAGCCATCTAGGATATAACTCTTTTTTTAACACCAGGTCATTTGTCAATGAGTGTTTAGAGTTTCATTATTCTGTTGTTAACAATGTCAAAAGACAACTTGAAACATTGCCTGTACAAAGTTAAGTTCATACATTTAAAGTTTTATCATGGAAAATTGTTTTGCAGTCTGAACAAACTACGATCATTGAAACGGTCGCAGGAAATGATTGTGTCAATAGGCAATTGCAAAAAAATTAAAAAGCGGTTGATGTTTTGAGATACACGAAGGAATCATAAAATTATGGTCCCCACCCTCAAATAACTCCAGAAAATTCACCTTGTCACAGTTTGGTTGTGGATTTATAAGACAACTATAACAAATGAATAAGTTGTGGCCTCTTCTTTGTTATCATCTATCACGACAATGCACAGCAAAGAAGAAAGTCCAATGGCTTCCTTGGTTTGACTGAAATAACAGCAAAATAAATAAATGAATCTTGTCAGTTCTACTTATTTCACTGTGTATGCAACAATATTCATGGACCAATCTTCATGGAATCGATTAAAATAAAAATTAAGACACCCCATTTTGTGGCCGTAAAAACAAATGTAGGATATGTACAAATTGTTTGGGGGGGTGAGTAAAGTTGTCTGCACAGTAGTGCTTTGTAGACTATAAAATGTTGATAGACAAGGATACGGATAGTTAATACAGAGTATGTGTGTTAGTGGATTTGTCAGAACTTGTGTTAGATTGAGGGTTGAGCCAGTCCTTGCCTCGCTCCATTTGAATTGAACCCCAACTGAAATAGAGAACATGTGGGAGCTTTTTTGAACCCCACCTCCCACCCCCCCATTCCCCCCCATTGCTGGTTAAAATCGAAATTCCCCTGCGACTTCTCACTGTCTCTCTACAAGCCTCTGCCCATCCCTCATCTTACCCTTTGTATGCACAACTGTTCGCTCGGAACAGGCAACATCAGTCAACCTCAAAATTTCCATTCGGAAAAGCGACGAATAAGCTAAATAAACAGATGATGGAAAAAAACAAGAAAAAAAAAGGAAGAGAAACAACACTAGCGTGCACTGCACTGATCAGGGGGCAGATGCTGTGCCAACTGTGTTATGGTTGGCAGACCTTGAAGTGCCTGATCGAGAGTTTCGGGAGGAGGGGAGAGCAAAAAAACACAACTGGATCGACAGGCTGCCATACAGTGCGGTTGCCAGCTGCTGTATTTTTCAACCATGGGAGAAATCTCATGTGGTTGTAATTTTCATATTAAAGTAATGGGGGTCTATCAGCCTTTGAGGTGTACAGCTTTCCACCAGCTGCTCTGTGTGTGCGTGTGTGCATGTACATTTGCACTGTTTCTGAAGCTCGCACATGTTCTCAGAGCTAGACTGTCATCCACCTAAGTGTTATTCTCCAGTTCATTTTAGTGTAAATTATAGGAATTTGTCCCAATGTTTTTTTGGGGGGAATTCAACATGAGGTGAGGCCCACTAACAAACCGGTGTTGAAACAGTGTAATATGCATCACACATATTAAGAAAAAATTGTAATTCAAGTTCTCCTTTTCTGAGATTTAGTCAAGGGTATACTCCTCTCAAAATCCCTGTAAAAAATTTTCAGCATTCCTTGAAATGTCACTGGCTTGTGTGGCTGGATACACGTATAAAAGATAATCTTGCCAAGTTTGAACTTTTCTCCTTCCAACCAAAGCCAACCAGATGGGACCATTCTGCTTCTGATACTACGTCAGATGGCAGAAAATATGCAGAACCACTTCAACTCCCTCTCCGGATCGCTACTTTAGAGCACAACGAGCTGGGGAGAATGAGGATGAGCAGTGTGAAAGGACCTAATGTCCTCTGAATCCGACTTATAGTGATATGCAAAATAAGTGCCACGCCAACGAACTCACCAGATCTCCTATGAACTAACTTCTTTCGTTTTTTTATTTGCATGCCGGACACATTGCCACTTCCTACAGGCCATTCTGTGTACTACATCAGGTCTTGTTTGATTGAGAGAATTGTCGTTTGTTACTCATGATTCTTCATTCTTGGTGGGCAAATTGAAGTGTGGGGGTCATATGCGGGGTATATCATATTTCTAAAATATACGGTAACCAAGATTTTTGAAATCTTTGTGTGTACACCCCACTGACCCATCACGGCACAATTAATCATTGCTGCTATCTTCTGTAGTACTGGTCGGATATAACAGCCAATGATTGTGTGACTGATTCTGCCAATGGTGACCTACAATGGAGACACAATGCAATGAAAGAGGTCCCTAAAAAATGTCGAAAGGACAGGAAAAGCTCCAATGTACTCTTGGTTATTTGTTGCAACATTTCAAAAAAACTGAGAAATGCAATGTCTCCAGCCTCGCCCTGTTTCATTTTCAGTTTGTCGTGACTGTGTCATTGACTGTTTAGGCCCCCCACTCGGCTGTTTTATCACAAAATGCATTTCAAGTGTAGGTCATTGTCTGGCTTTATGTTTGCTGTTGCAACAAAGGAATTAAGGATCAAGTCCTCGATATCAGTAACCCCCTGGAAGCCTGTTGACAGAGTGAGTCTCATGTTCAAGCTTCACATTTATCTCTCACCACTGGTTTAAATCCAGCTTCATCTGTATGCCTGTTTGTGCTTCTAGTTCAGTGGGTGGTCTAACAAAAGTGACACTTTAATGTATCTTTACGGAAACATAAGATAATCTTATGAAATGTTCAATAAATCATCATATGTAACAACTCTCCTTTCTACCTTTGTACATGGGCTGACTTGGTTTCTCCGTCTCTAACAATAGTATTGTTAGATTGAGTTGCTGCTGCTAGGGGGACAGCTTTGGGTGAGAAAACAGGAAGTGACGTGTGTTCTCCGATGTTACGAGACTAAGTAACGTACTTGGACCGCAAAAGTTATGTCAATAAAAGTTAAGTAAGCAAGATGCTTTAACCGTCCACTCTGTATGGTCAGTGAGAACGGAACAGAGTGAAACATCGTCCAGCCTATCATTTAGGAAGATAATATGCTTTGAAAGAGCTATTTCCCCCAAAATAGTTGGATACGACCATCCTACTGTGTTAGGTTGCTGACACTAAGCGAGGTCCACTGTCAATTGGGCTTTTGGATTCGTAGCTGAAACCAGACTTTGTAGCGTACCATATGAAGATCTCTCACGCGAGAAACCCAGGTCATGCTCTTCGAAATACGTATATTGTGGCATGTACAGTTTACAGCAAATGAGTGTTGAAACTACTGTACGTCTTTTCTACCGTATTTTCCGGACTATAAGTCGCAGTTTTTTTCATAGTTTGGCCGGGGGTGCGATTTATACTCTGGAGCGATTTATGTGTGAAATTATTAACACATGAGTATGTCATTTCACATGTTATTTTCACATAAACCACAAGAGGGCACTCTCGGCCTGTGTTGATAAATCGAGGATGAGTCTGACGTAACCGACGTAGAAGAGGAAGCGGCACATCGTCGACTTCCCGAGTTGGGGGAGTTATTTAAAAGTGACACCGAGGATGAAGATTTCATTGGATTTAGTGATTTGGAGTGCAACTGATAGTTTGGTAAACTTGTTAGCATGTTCTTTATGCTAGAGTTATCTGAATAACTTTTAATATGTCACGTCGTTACTGACATTACCAGGCACGCCATTCATGTAACGTTAGCATACCGTACACTTATTCAGCCTGTTGTTCTCTACTTTATTTTAATTTCAAATTGCCTTTCAAGATGACATGTATGTTTTTGGTGTTGGATTTTATCAAATAAATTTCCCCCTAAAAATGCGATTTATACTCCAGTGCGATTTATATATGTTTTTTCCTTCTTAACTATGCGCTTTTTGGCTAGTGCGATTTATAATCCAGAACGATGTATAATCCGAAAAATACAGTACATTACATGAGAGTGGATATCGGAAATCTCATTTGTCATGGAACAAAACAGAGCTGTAATGCTGACCAAATCACCTTTTGTCATGCTAACAGTTAACTTTATAGGTGTTGACCAACAGTAGTATATTTGGGGAGACATACATCATCTGTCAAGAGTGTTCAACCAGAGGCAGACATTTTTTTGTTAAAACAGAAATGATGGGATGTATGCACTTGGGCGACAAAAGATCAAACTGTTTCAAAAGCATTGTTTGGTCTGCTGCATCAGCGTCATTCCTTTTGCGCTCGATGAAGGTGCCTTACGCAATTGGACACTAAGCCTGTTTGGTTTCACTTGTCTTGAGCAAATCCTCTTGTTTGTCTCAGTGTGACGCACATGTTTTTCTCCTCTGTCTCCATCTGTGGTAGGTTTGAGTATGTCTGTGACAAGAGTTCCCCTCATGAAAGACAGTGACTTGATCACTTTAATCACTGCACAAGTTGTTATGTGAGAGCAGCGTTTCAGTATGTGGCTCGTGTGGTTCTTGAGAACTGTGCTGTTTGAACCCATAACTTAGAGGATTCAAGAAGTACAGGGTTTCACTGTGGTTACATTTCGTTTTCCAAGCTGTATATCCCATTTTACTGGAGGCATTTTACGACTAATTTTACACCTCTAATTCATCTGAAGAAAAGCCCTGTTTCATACACTAAACCGCTGTTGAGTTAATTTGTGTTCGTGTGCACCAAGTGGTTGACGCTCTCCCCATCTCCCCTCGGACCCCATCTGTAAAGGTTTCCCGTGTAATTTGAGCAAATCTCTGGCCAGTTGCGTATAGAGGGAGATGCTGTGTTGTCAGCTGGAGAGCTCCGGTTTCTCTACAGATGAGTGGAAAGGGGAATCGGTGACGCCTGTCAACAACGTGTTCTCCGATGTTACGAGACTAAGTAACGTACTTGGACCGCAAAAGTTATGTCAATAAAAGTTAAGTAAGCAAGATGCTTTAACCGTCCACTCTGTATGGTCAGTGAGAACGGAACAGAGTGAAACATCGTCCAGCCTATCATTTAGGAAGATAATATGCTTTGAAAGAGCTATTTCCCCCAAAATAGTTGGATACGACCATCCTACTGTGTTAGGTTGCTGACACTAAGCGAGGTCCACTGTCAATTGGGCTTTTGGATTCGTAGCTGAAACCAGACTTTGTAGCGTACCATATGAAGATCTCTCACGCGAGAAACCCAGGTCATGCTCTTCGAAATACGTATATTGTGGCATGTACAGTTTACAGCAAATGAGTGTTGAAACTACTGTACGTCTTTTCTACCGTATTTTCCGGACTATAAGTCGCAGTTTTTTTCATAGTTTGGCCGGGGGTGCGATTTATACTCTGGAGCGATTTATGTGTGAAATTATTAACACATGAGTATGTCATTTCACATGTTATTTTCACATAAACCACAAGAGGGCACTCTCGGCCTGTGTTGATAAATCGAGGATGAGTCTGACGTAACCGACGTAGAAGAGGAAGCGGCACATCGTCGACTTCCCGAGTTGGGGGAGTTATTTAAAAGTGACACCGAGGATGAAGATTTCATTGGATTTAGTGATTTGGAGTGCAACTGATAGTTTGGTAAACTTGTTAGCATGTTCTTTATGCTAGAGTTATCTGAATAACTTTTAATATGTCACGTCGTTACTGACATTACCAGGCACGCCATTCATGTAACGTTAGCATACCGTACACTTATTCAGCCTGTTGTTCTCTACTTTATTTTAATTTCAAATTGCCTTTCAAGATGACATGTATGTTTTTGGTGTTGGATTTTATCAAATAAATTTCCCCCTAAAAATGCGATTTATACTCCAGTGCGATTTATATATGTTTTTTCCTTCTTAACTATGCGCTTTTTGGCTAGTGCGATTTATAATCCAGAACGATGTATAATCCGAAAAATACAGTACATTACATGAGAGTGGATATCGGAAATCTCATTTGTCATGGAACAAAACAGAGCTGTAATGCTGACCAAATCACCTTTTGTCATGCTAACAGTTAACTTTATAGGTGTTGACCAACAGTAGTATATTTGGGGAGACATACATCATCTGTCAAGAGTGTTCAACCAGAGGCAGACATTTTTTTGTTAAAACAGAAATGATGGGATGTATGCACTTGGGCGACAAAAGATCAAACTGTTTCAAAAGCATTGTTTGGTCTGCTGCATCAGCGTCATTCCTTTTGCGCTCGATGAAGGTGCCTTACGCAATTGGACACTAAGCCTGTTTGGTTTCACTTGTCTTGAGCAAATCCTCTTGTTTGTCTCAGTGTGACGCACATGTTTTTCTCCTCTGTCTCCATCTGTGGTAGGTTTGAGTATGTCTGTGACAAGAGTTCCCCTCATGAAAGACAGTGACTTGATCACTTTAATCACTGCACAAGTTGTTATGTGAGAGCAGCGTTTCAGTATGTGGCTCGTGTGGTTCTTGAGAACTGTGCTGTTTGAACCCATAACTTAGAGGATTCAAGAAGTACAGGGTTTCACTGTGGTTACATTTCGTTTTCCAAGCTGTATATCCCATTTTACTGGAGGCATTTTACGACTAATTTTACACCTCTAATTCATCTGAAGAAAAGCCCTGTTTCATACACTAAACCGCTGTTGAGTTAATTTGTGTTCGTGTGCACCAAGTGGTTGACGCTCTCCCCATCTCCCCTCGGACCCCATCTGTAAAGGTTTCCCGTGTAATTTGAGCAAATCTCTGGCCAGTTGCGTATAGAGGGAGATGCTGTGTTGTCAGCTGGAGAGCTCCGGTTTCTCTACAGATGAGTGGAAAGGGGAATCGGTGACGCCTGTCAACAACCCCCAATGGCCCCTCGTTTCCTGTCCGGGCATCGCTCAATGTCCTCTATTACGGCCCATCGAAGAACCAAAATGGCCTCCGTGCTAGATTTCTGGACTGAAATTTAAGCGTTTTCATTAGGAATGCCTAGTGAGGGCAAAGCTCGCAGTGGAGGATAGAGCGTATATATATATATATATATATATATATATATACTCGTCCAGCCTATCATTTAGGAATATAATATGCTTTGAAAGAGCTATTTCCCCCAAAATAGTTGGATACGACCATCCTACTGTGTTAGGTTGCTGACACTAAGCGAGGTCCACTGTCAATTGGGCTTTTGGATTCGTAGCTGAAACCAGACTTTGTAGCGTACCATATGAAGATCTCTCACGCGAGAAACCCAGGTCATGCTCTTCGAAATACGTATATTGTGGCATGTACAGTTTACAGCAAATGAGTGTTGAAACTACTGTACGTCTTTTCTACCGTATTTTCCGGACTATAAGTCGCAGTTTTTTTCATAGTTTGGCCGGGGGTGCGATTTATACTCTGGAGCGATTTATGTGTGAAATTATTAACACATGAGTATGTCATTTCACATGTTATTTTCACATAAACCACAAGAGGGCACTCTCGGCCTGTGTTGATAAATCGAGGATGAGTCTGACGTAACCGACGTAGAAGAGGAAGCGGCACATCGTCGACTTCCCGAGTTGGGGGAGTTATTTAAAAGTGACACCGAGGATGAAGATTTCATTGGATTTAGTGATTTGGAGTGCAACTGATAGTTTGGTAAACTTGTTAGCATGTTCTTTATGCTAGAGTTATCTGAATAACTCTTAATATGTTACATCGTTACTGAGATTACCAGGCATGTCAGTCATGTAACGTTAGTATACCGTACACTTATTTAGTCTGTTGTTCTCTATTTTATGTTTATTTTAAATTGCCTTTCAAGATGACGTATGTTTTTGGTGTTGGATTTTATCAAATAAATTTTCCCCCAAAAATGCGACTTATACTCCAGTGCGACTTATATATGTTTTTTCCTT
>NW_017805695.1:3093071-3099087 GCF_001891065.2 Hippocampus comes
TATATATATATATATATATATATATATATATATACACACACACACACACACGCACACGCACCCGCACACAATGATATATGTAATTTACCATGAAAGGCAGTGGGGTTCTTTGTCCAATCTGAAAGATTGAAAATCTCTTTAGGGGTCTAATTTTCCTTGCAGATGTTAAAGATAGACAACTGTAACTTAAGAAGGAGCTGGGAGGCTTGGCCAGCAAGAGGAAGGACACCATGGGAGTTTTGGAAGACAATCACTTGGTCTGTTCATCAAAATGTCTCTTTTAAAAAGAAGCACATGCACGCTCAGTGCAAAGCAGCTGCATGCTCAAACTCCAAACTGTTGAACACAAAGCAACCACATTTCCTTTAGTGAATTGATCGCTGCTGATGCCAGTGTGATTTTCATCCGAGCTGAAATGGAAAAAAAATGTAACATGAACTTGTAATAGTTCTCTTATGGCGAGGGAGTTTAAAACTGGAAAACGATTGAACTTAAGAGAACGGGACCATTGACATGCCATTCTTTATTTGTCATCTTTGTCCAACTTCAACCATTCGGTGAACCAGCAAAATAAATTATGAAGTAATGTTTGTCAGTCACAGCATCTCTATAAGACGAGCCTGTTGCTGTGTCAGGGGGTCTAGCTTTGTCGTTCACTCTTGACCATTATATTTACTCAGGTTTTTACCCAATTACTGCCATAATCATAATCATAGTGGATGATGAGTGCAGGAACCCAAAAGTTTGAGAGGGACTTTTAGAGACAGCAAAGTGTTTGTAACAATGTTTGTGGAAAATGTAAATCATTCAGCATTCATTTTCCTCCGCTCATCCGGATCTCATTTGTGAGGGGAACAGTCCTTTAAACCCGTTAACCCAGTATTTCCACAGATATTATTATAGATAGGGCATTGGCAATACAGTATATCATTACTTCTTTTTGCAGCCAAGTTCTTTTTACAAGCAACTTGATTTTCAATCGTGTGGTTCCTGATTACAGTATAGTGAATCAATTTGACGTAGGTCATTCTGTCATTAGCCGTGCTTTTGTTTTTTGAATTATAGTTGGTTTTGCCTCATGTTGTATCTTATTTTCTTGTAATTCATACTGTATGTGTGTGTTGTTCTCTTCGTTTGCGGTGGGGGTGGGGGGGTTATTTGCCCCTGTGCTGTTCAACCTTTGTGGCTTCTCCCTCAGCCACTCGTGTCTTGTCCAGGTGCTCCTTGTTGTCTCGACAGTTTTCTTGTACAGTCGAACCTTGTTGTAACATCTGAACATTATAACGGTGGTTTGTTGTAACCATTTCCAGCCAAATGGCCGCCAACTATGATGTATGATCCAGAATGAATATTTATAGATGTAAAAACACGACCATATAATGAAGTATGAAAATGTCAATTACGTGTATACCGTATGAAGAAAAAAAAAATATTTTATAAGACATGAAACAAACAACTGTAGCGTTCCTACTTCATCTCTGAAAACAGTCAGCAAATAAGCAAGGTCGCTTGGCTTCACGGTTTGTTGTAATGAAGGTCTTTTCACAATTTTGTGGGAAAAATCCGGTTGTTATAATGAAGGTTAACGTTATAAAGTTGTTCGTTCTAGCGGAATTTGTTGTGCGATGATGCTTTCAATAAGTGTGGCTGCAATCAATGTATGGATCCAGCTGTGTGATGGATCCTCTTGTTTCAGTTCAGCTTGTTGGTCAAGTCTGAGTAGCCGTTCCATCAGTAGTTTCACTGTTCTCCGACAAGTTTTTGTGTGTTTGCATGATCAGGGCTGTGCGAAAATGTGTGGGAATGTTCGTACGCATGCTTTCCACATACTTCTGTTTGTATGCAAACTTGATAAATGTGGCCCCCCTGGTTTTTCTGTCTTGGTTGGTTCATTGTGTTTGCTGCTTTTGCTTCAGTCATTGTCAGTCACGTTTTACCCCGTTTCCTTTTGCAGTTACTTTATGCCCGTTTTTGGTTTGGTATTAAATCTCATTTTTTGGACTTTGTTCATTTCTTTCTAAATTCCTTCCAGTACCTTATTTGCCATTTTGTTCTTTTGAAATGAAATTCTTTTTTGGAAGGCTGCCTTGCCTCCCAGCTCCCCTGCGTTTGGGTCCCCACTATGTGAAGCCTTGACAGATTCGTTTACAGTGTATGTAAACTGATTCATTGATGTCTGTGGAAAATGTGGGAATCACAAGAAGGGAACACATGCTGTAAAAATAATCATCAAATGATGCAGGGGCCTGAATGGAACTTACCCATTCAGTGCCATTCAGAACTGAGCAAAGCATCCCAGAAATGAATTGAGTTGTTATTATTATTTTAAAGTACTCATTTCAGTTCTGAAGGAGCAATGTTTTAAGAGTTATCCACATATACGTAAAGGGCCTCACACTGGAACGTTTTTATTTGCACCTTGCTTTAATGCCGTGACCCCTTCTTTCTGTCTCCTGCTAGCCGTCATTCGTCTGTGCTTCAACACTTTTCCCGGAGGTCTATCACTCTGACATACAGCGTTGCATTACCATAACTTTACTGACATTGTGGCTTACTCCAAGTCAAACTGATTTTTATTATGATATACTGTACACTTATTTTTATCATGTGTAATCAAAGTACCGGTAGTGGTTAGCACATCTGTGAGGCCAAAGATTTGAATCTCATTTCAGTTGACGTTCGTTACGTGCTCATGTGGGTTTTTGAGGGGTCATGCGACTTCTTCCCATATTCCGAAAACATTTTGTTTGATTGAAAACTGTCCTGAGCTGTGGCAACCTGCCACGGTGTACCCAGCCACTCGAACCTTCTCACAAGCTCACTTGTGACACCATCCTTTTCATTCATTCATTCATTTTCCGATCCGCTTCATCCTCACAAGGGTCGCAGGGGGTGCTGGAGCCTATCCCAGCTGTCTTCGGGCAGTAGGCGGGGGACAACCTGAACCGGTTGCCAACCAATCGCAGGGCACACAGAGATGAACAGCCATCTGCGCTCACACTCACACCTAGGGACAGTTTTGAGTCTTCAATTAGCCTGCCATGCATCTTTTTGGAATGTGGGAGGAAACCGGCGTACCCGGAAAAAACCCACACAGGCCCGGGAGAACATGCAAACTCCACACAGGGAGGCCGGAGCTGGGATTGAATCCGGTACCTCTGCACTGTGAGGTCGACGCGCTAACCACTGGATCACCGGGCCGCCCCCATGACACTACTGAGCACAAAATATACAGAAAATGGCTGGATAACCAAGAGATGTTTTCCATTAATAGCATCCAATGTAACATTGACATGGATCATAGTCCATTTCTTTTGAGCGTGTCAGGGATGCGCAAGGGACGTGACGCGAGTTAAACAAATTTTATGGTGTCAAGTGTGCTCAACCACAGCATGGATTTCTACATGTAGGGGCACACTTAGGGATAATCAAACATGAGCATGTATCGATGTGCACACGTCTTCAACGTGCAGAAGCCGGGATGGAACTCAACCCATCAAGGTCCCTCTTGTCTGCATGCCTTACATGCAGGTATGAATGCAAGATAACAAAAGAAGACAACCCCCCCCCCCACACACACACACACATGGCCACACGTTACTTAATTTAAGGCCCCCTCAACCCAAAAGCCACTCGTATCTATCGCAAAGACTGAAGCGTTAAGTGAAACCACATCCTCCCTGATTGAATCTGTAGTCCTGCTGGGTCTGCAGGGTGGCTGTGCAAACAAACTGAGCTGGCCCATTACAGCCTGGTCTCTATGGCGTCTCTCTCTTTCTCTGGCTCTCTGAAACTTGAGTCTGCCCGCGCACGCACACACACACACACACACACACACACACACACACACACACACACACACACACACACACACACACCACTAAAAACAAACAACTGTAGCGTTCCTACTTCATCTCTGAAAACAGTCAGCAAATAAGCAAGGTCGCTTGGCTTCACGGTTTGTTGTAATGAAGGTCTTTTCACAATTTTGTGGGAAAAATCCGGTTGTTATAATGAAGGTTAACGTTATAAAGTTGTTCGTTCTAGCGGAATTTGTTGTGCGATGATGCTTTCAATAAGTGTGGCTGCAATCAATGTATGGATCCAGCTGTGTGATGGATCCTCTTGTTTCAGTTCAGCTTGTTGGTCAAGTCTGAGTAGCCGTTCCATCAGTAGTTTCACTGTTCTCCGACAAGTTTTTGTGTGTTTGCATGATCAGGGCTGTGCGAAAATGTGTGGGAATGTTCGTACGCATGCTTTCCACATACTTCTGTTTGTATGCAAACTTGATAAATGTGGCCCCTGGTTTCGTTCTGTCTTGGTTGGTTCATTGTGTTTGCTGCTTTTGCTTCAGTCATTGTCAGTCACGTTTTACCCCGTTTCCTTTTGCAGTTACTTTATGCCCGTTTTTGGTTTGGTATTAAATCTCATTTTTTGGACTTTGTTCATTTCTTTCTAAATTCCTTCCAGTACCTTATTTGCCATTTTGTTCTTTTGAAATGAAATTCTTTTTTGGAAGGCTGCCTTGCCTCCCAGCTCCCCTGCGTTTGGGTCCCCACTATGTGAAGCCTTGACAGATTCGTTTACAGTGTATGTAAACTGATTCATTGATGTCTGTGGAAAATGTGGGAATCACAAGAAGGGAACACATGCTGTAAAAATAATCATCAAATGATGCAGGGGCCTGAATGGAACTTACCCATTCAGTGCCATTCAGAACTGAGCAAAGCATCCCAGAAATGAATTGAGTTGTTATTATTATTTTAAAGTACTCATTTCAGTTCTGAAGGAGCAATGTTTTAAGAGTTATCCACATATACGTAAAGGGCCTCACACTGGAACGTTTTTATTTGCACCTTGCTTTAATGCCGTGACCCCTTCTTTCTGTCTCCTGCTAGCCGTCATTCGTCTGTGCTTCAACACTTTTCCCGGAGGTCTATCACTCTGACATACAGCGTTGCATTACCATAACTTTACTGACATTGTGGCTTACTCCAAGTCAAACTGATTTTTATTATGATATACTGTACACTTATTTTTATCATGTGTAATCAAAGTACCGGTAGTGGTTAGCACATCTGTGAGGCCAAAGATTTGAATCTCATTTCAGTTGACGTTCGTTACGTGCTCATGTGGGTTTTTGAGGGGTCATGCGACTTCTTCCCATATTCCGAAAACATTTTGTTTGATTGAAAACTGTCCTGAGCTGTGGCAACCTGCCACGGTGTACCCAGCCACTCGAACCTTCTCACAAGCTCACTTGTGACACCATCCTTTTCATTCATTCATTCATTTTCCGATCCGCTTCATCCTCACAAGGGTCGCAGGGGGTGCTGGAGCCTATCCCAGCTGTCTTCGGGCAGTAGGCGGGGGACAACCTGAACCGGTTGCCAACCAATCGCAGGGCACACAGAGATGAACAGCCATCTGCGCTCACACTCACACCTAGGGACAGTTTTGAGTCTTCAATTAGCCTGCCATGCATCTTTTTGGAATGTGGGAGGAAACCGGCGTACCCGGAAAAAACCCACACAGGCCCGGGAGAACATGCAAACTCCACACAGGGAGGCCGGAGCTGGGATTGAATCCGGTACCTCTGCACTGTGAGGTCGACGCGCTAACCACTGGATCACCGGGCCGCCCCCATGACACTACTGAGCACAAAATATACAGAAAATGGCTGGATAACCAAGAGATGTTTTCCATTAATAGCATCCAATGTAACATTGACATGGATCATAGTCCATTTCTTTTGAGCGTGTCAGGGATGCGCAAGGGACGTGACGCGAGTTAAACAAATTTTATGGTGTCAAGTGTGCTCAACCACAGCATGGATTTCTACATGTAGGGGCACACTTAGGGATAATCAAACATGAGCATGTATCGATGTGCACACGTCTTCAACGTGCAGAAGCCGGGATGGAACTCAACCCATCAAGGTCCCTCTTGTCTGCATGCCTTACATGCAGGTATGAATGCAAGATAACAAAAGAAGACAACCCCCCCCCCCCCCACA
>NW_017805695.1:3099144-3101135 GCF_001891065.2 Hippocampus comes
CTCCCCGCGCGCGCACACACACACACACACACACACACACACACACACACACACACACACACACACACACACACACACACACACACCACTAAAAACAAACGCTTAAGGTCATTTGGGAAGTTGCATTTAATGTGGTGAAATCCTAGACCTTCACATGTTCTCCAATCTTCTTTATCTACATCACAAATACCCACACGTACACAACCTAGCCATTTCGCAATATTTATTCACGTGCGCGTACATGCCATTTTGGCAAAATTTGCTTTGTGTTTGTTGGCAGATCACCAATGCAATGGGAACGCCGTTAAATCACGTTTTGATTGTTATGTGACTTTGAAAGAAATTGAATGTGCCACAACGGACCAGTCAAATAATGTCATGGTAAAAGAAGAAAAGGACCTGTTGGATGAAGATTCAAACTTTATTCGTCAACAATGCCGAGCTATAACGTGACTGGACATGAGGAACCAGTGAACCCTGTTATTTTTTTCACAATCCTCACTTGACTATGTCTTTCAGCTTCAGCAGTGTGATTTAGGCACCTTATATAACTCACCAATGACGACAAACTTCCAGCTTTGTTTTCATTAGAGCTACCCCCTTCTGTTTTTATTTACCGGTACTCATTGACCTTACTGTCCTCCAAGACTGGTTTTCCTCTGCCTCCTCACATCCGTGCTCCTTAATTTTGCAGTCTGGAGTTTTCTTTGATTGTGTTTCTCATAATCGAAACCTGTGTGGTGAAAAAAAAAACCCGTTTCCTTTTGCAGTTACTTTATGCCCGTTTTTGGTTTGGTATTAAATCTCATTTTTTGGACTTTGTTCATTTCTTTCTAAATTCCTTCCAGTACCTTATTTGCCATTTTGTTCTTTTGAAATGAAATTCTTTTTTGGAAGGCTGCCTTGCCTCCCAGCTCCCCTGCGTTTGGGTCCCCACTATGTGAAGCCTTGACAGATTCGTTTACAGTGTATGTAAACTGATTCATTGATGTCTGTGGAAAATGTGGGAATCACAAGAAGGGAACACATGCTGTAAAAATAATCATCAAATGATGCAGGGGCCTGAATGGAACTTACCCATTCAGTGCCATTCAGAACTGAGCAAAGCATCCCAGAAATGAATTGAGTTGTTATTATTATTTTAAAGTACTCATTTCAGTTCTGAAGGAGCAATGTTTTAAGAGTTATCCACATATACGTAAAGGGCCTCACACTGGAACGTTTTTATTTGCACCTTGCTTTAATGCCGTGACCCCTTCTTTCTGTCTCCTGCTAGCCGTCATTCGTCTGTGCTTCAACACTTTTCCCGGAGGTCTATCACTCTGACATACAGCGTTGCATTACCATAACTTTACTGACATTGTGGCTTACTCCAAGTCAAATTGATTTTTATTATGATATACTGTACACTTATTTTTATCATGTGTAATCAAAGTACCGGTAGTGGTTAGCACATTGTGAGGCCAAAGATTTGAATCTCATTTCAGTTGACGTTCGTTACGTGCTCATGTGGGTTTTTGAGGGGTCATGCGACTTCTTCCCATATTCCGAAAACATTTTGTTTGATTGAAAACTGTCCTGAGCTGTGGCAACCTGCCACGGTGTACCCAGCCACTCGAACCTTCTCACAAGCTCACTTGTGACACCATCCTTTTCATTCATTCATTCATTTTCCGATCCGCTTCATCCTCACAAGGGTCGCAGGGGGTGCTGGAGCCTATCCCAGCTGTCTTCGGGCAGTAGGCGGGGGACAACCTGAACCGGTTGCCAACCAATCGCAGGGCACACAGAGATGAACAGCCATCTGCGCTCACACTCACACCTAGGGACAGTTTTGAGTCTTCAATTAGCCTGCCATGCATCTTTTTGGAATGTGGGAGGAAACCGGCGTACCCGGAAAAAACCCACACAGGCCCGGGAGAACATGCAAACTCCACACAGGGAGGCCGGAGCTGGGATTGAATCCGGTACCTCTGCACTGTGAGGTCGAC
>NW_017805695.1:3101960-3106689 GCF_001891065.2 Hippocampus comes
CCCCCACACACACACACACACACACACACACACACACACACACACACACACACACACACACACACACACACACCACTAAAAACAAACGCTTAAGGTCATTTGGGAAGTTGCATTTAATGTGGTGAAATCCTAGACCTTCACATGTTCTCCAATCTTCTTTATCTACATCACAAATACCCACACGTACACAACCTAGCCATTTCGCAATATTTATTCACGTGCGCGTACATGCCATTTTGGCAAAATTTGCTTTGTGTTTGTTGGCAGATCACCAATGCAATGGGAACGCCGTTAAATCACGTTTTGATTGTTATGTGACTTTGAAAGAAATTGAATGTGCCACAACGGACCAGTCAAATAATGTCATGGTAAAAGAAGAAAAGGACCTGTTGGATGAAGATTCAAACTTTATTCGTCAACAATGCCGAGCTATAACGTGACTGGACATGAGGAACCAGTGAACCCTGTTATTTTTTTCACAATCCTCACTTGACTATGTCTTTCAGCTTCAGCAGTGTGATTTAGGCACCTTATATAACTCACCAATGACGACAAACTTCCAGCTTTGTTTTCATTAGAGCTACCCCCTTCTGTTTTTATTTACCGGTACTCATTGACCTTACTGTCCTCCAAGACTGGTTTTCCTCTGCCTCCTCACATCCGTGCTCCTTAATTTTGCAGTCTGGAGTTTTCTTTGATTGTGTTTCTCATAATCGAAACCTGTGTGGTGAAAAAAAAAAGAAATGGAGCAACTTACTGTACTATTTTGTGGTGTGTTTGGTTGATGGATGTCGAATTTCACTTTGTTTGAAGTACTGTATGTGCCTCTACCTGCACTGCTTTGTAAAACCAATCCGACAAGGGATTAGAGAACTACAATGTAAATTAATCTGGATAACGTTGCGTTACCCAATCCTGAAATATTGTCCTTGACTAAGGCTACCGTGGTGACCTCTTTTTTTGGGAAGCTGCTTACAGTACAGCTGGCTCTCAACACAGCCATGGGAAAGTGTCGTCTGTGATAAAAGCAAGGAAGATGAGTCAAATGAGTCTGATGAGTCAGAGCAGCGTGGCATCCTATCTTGTTTGTACAGTGCTTTCCTCGCTTGTAGAACAAGTGGCATGTGCGGCAACTATTGTCACCTTTGGAGATCAGCGAGGAATGTTTTCTCTTCGCAAAATTATCTCTGGTGTTCTCTCTTTGGTCTTTTTTAGTGAAAGGCTGACTGTTATTCATCTTAGTAAAGTTAGAAATTGCTGTTGTGCAAGAGTAGTGGAATAAAGAAGGTCAATTCCATTTTTTTTTTCTACAGACTGAATTTTTTGGGGTTGACATCAAAAGAATAATATGCGACAAAAGATTTTATTTCCAGGGATTGAATTTAATACAGAAAGTAACATACAACATCTTGTTTGAATCCAACGATTTTGCATACAAGGAAAAGAATTGGAACATGTGGTTTGTTGCCGAGGTGTCCTATTACATCGATTATAGAAGCAATACATCGAATGCACCAAATGTCTTTCAGATTTGGGGTTTGGGCGTGGCCTAGCGCTGGATATATTCATTCCTTTTAATAATTAAAATTAGGAAAATGCCAGCACATCAGTGTGTTTTTCCACCCTAATGCATTTTACTAACAACGTTTAAATTGAATGTGTCCCCCAGTCAGTAAGTGGTGGAGTCACAACGGGCTTCCTGGTCACTATTCATTCAAAATGTTCTGTACAGCACTTTGTGACAGCTGCAGCTGTTGTGAAAGCGCTCCATAAATATGTATTGCACTATAATTATGAGTCAGTGATGATATGATAGTCTGATTTGATTTCATGACTATTCTAATCCTCAGCCTCTTTTTTGTTCCTTTCAAGTTATGATCCAGCAAACAGATGAGTGTCACGTTTTGCATGATGGGAGTTGGGTAGAGGACCACAAAAAGGAGGAGCAGGGTGGACTGACCACCAGATGTATTTAACAAAAATACAAACAAGAGCACACAGGAAAAAAACTAACTGAAGTCCTCGAACAAAGTCCTGAAAACCACAAGGAACCAACATGACAAAAACCAAAACAGAAACAAAACATGACAGGAGCACACAGACACTCACAATGATCCAACCAAGACTGACAGAACCCAGGGAACTAAATACAAGCAAAGTGACGATACAATGAGAATCACCTGGAAAAGACACAAAGGGTTGAGGGAGCTGATTGGTTCAGTACAAGGGATATGGATGACAAGAACAGATGGAGACAAAAAAGGCACATCAGGGAACAAAACCAAATATAACCTAAACAAAAACATAACAATGAGAATCATATTTTATTTGATTTTGTGACAATACTAATCAGCGGTGTTTCCATCAGTCTTCCGCAAAACTGGAGTCCATCATTCACCCCGCTGACGGACAAAAACCCGCTTCCGTTGGTGTTTAATCAGTTTTTCAATGTTTCCTGTCATTCGTTATTCACCTGCAAAACGGGCGGGCGTCCGTCAGTGATGGAATGCCCACCTCTGTGACTGATGCCACATTGAATTGTGCCACGGTGTGAATGCACAACAAGCAGAAATATTGACTTTTGATTGCGTTTTCTCGCTACGGAAAGCTATTTCAATTTGAGTTCATCAAACGATGAGGTTCATGTCGACGTAACACACCTGTAACTGGAGTTTTGTATCTGCACCCCGAACAAAGTCCACCGTCCATTCCACTCTACTTTCACAAACTTCTTTGGACACCACCTTTTGCTATTAAAATCTCCAAAACTCTCATCAGCTATTTTCCAATGATCTCATCTCCATTTACTCACAAATGTACTTGGAATACTCAGTGTGAAATCCGTGACTGTTTCCAGTCATTGAAAACAAAGCTCATATCATCGCAACAAGCAGTGACTTCATCTGTTGCATGAATGGCAACAGGCGAATACACAGGTTAAACTGCCTTCTCGTGGTAGAGCGTTCAATAGATTCTCACTCGAAAATGCTGGCATAGATAGTTAAACAAAGATGCATTATTTGTAATAAACATATAATAATTGTATGACCAACTTGGATAATTTTATGCGGCACACCTAATGACCTCTTATGGCATAATTGTTGAGCCAGAGGATCAAAATATGATTCACCGTACGCACTGCAGTCTAATAAATGGCCTCAAAATGGTGGAAATCCTCCGTCACTTCATCACTAGGAGTAAATGCGGGTACTATACATAAGGCATCTTCCATTACAAATGAATCATAGACTGTCTTGATAAAGTTAATTTTTTTTCCCAGCGCCATTGCTCTTTCTTTTTTTCTAAATGAATCATAGACTGTCTTGATAAAGTTACTTTTTTTTTTCCCAGCGCCATTGCTCTTTCTTTTTTTCTCTTCACAAATCTATGCGACTGCCTCAGTTACTCTGCAAAGAGTTCCACGTAACGGAAGGAAGACTCGTCATGACACTTCACCTGCTCTTTTTAACATTCAACTTCTGTCACCCTGCTGGCCAGGTCAATACAAACACACAGTGGATGAAAATGAGCTTGAGCGCAGAGGAAGTGCGATGACGAATCTTGCTGCAGAGTAATTAATTTGCAAACACTGTATTTTTCCCCTTCTCTTTCTCTCTCTCCCCCTCCCCACACATATGCACGCGAGCACAATCATAACCTCATGTTAATATAACGACGCATGATAAGGCCACCCAAATGTTTCAGCGTGCTCCTTTCGTTTCTGACTGGATTGTTTTGTGGTTTCACAGAACATCTCCGATCCCCCAAGATTATATTTCGAAAATAGTGGAAAATAGAAATGCTCCAATGCACATAAAAACACACAGGCCCACCCAAAGTCTTATGTTAGCAGATTAAAAAAACATGAAAATGCCCAGCATTCCAACTGCGTCGCTTTCGCATACAGCAGGTCCATTGATGTGGAGATTAAGGGGTTTCTTGAAGACAGAGTGGATTTCCCGACGACTAGACACACAAGCACGTTACATCCTCTATTCTGGACTTCCTTGAAGATGTCTTAAACTGCTTCTGTCCAGAAGGTCGTTATGGGGGTTGGTTGCGGTGTCCAATCCAAGTCCTTGACCAGCTCAACACAACAAGTCCAATAGATTGCAGATGTGGTTCCACTTGACTACCAAATTAGTTGTTAACTCAGAAGGTGTGGGGGTCTGATCTGGACCTCAGGGGATAGTTTGGATGTGCATGTCTATGTTAAAAGGTACATATGTGTCCATCATCTTGAATCTACTTTCAGAGATAAAGTGCCAATATCTATACAATCCTGTACAATCAAAATAGTTACAACATATGGCAGACATTTACATTTATACTGAACCTTTATATATACAACACCGAGTAATCGACTTCTGGAATTACTTGAGTCTGACAGTACATTTCATCAAGTGTAAATGCAAGCCCTGCTGAGTCGCATGCATTTCTTTTAATGTCGAAAAACCCATTTTGCCGCAGGGGATTTCAACTGTCAGCAGTCCTCTGACACTCAGTTCACGTTTAGCACACCACACCACACAACTCATGCACCTTAACCCGAAAGCACACAAACCTACTGTTCAAACAGCTTTTGTGAACACACAAACACGAACGCACACCGGCTTTCAATAGAGGGAATGCTGTTTTCCGCACAAAATAAGAATACCAATACTGTGTGCATGTGCCAAGTTGTTGGTACGCCTGGTTTCACTCACCATATAGGCCCCATAAACCCCCC
>NW_017805695.1:3106714-3121618 GCF_001891065.2 Hippocampus comes
CACGCACATACACACACACACACACACACACACACACACACACACACACACACACACACGCACACTCTGCATTAAGTATTGCTGACCTGACAAATTTTATACATCTCTACCTATACTGTACCTACATACTGTACATACCTGTATATACTGCATTTCCCTTGCTGTCTTCACTCTGTCTACGTTAATGACACCTTATACAAAAGTGTGTGTGTGCGTGCGTGCGTGTGCGTGCCTACGTGTCGGTATGGAGGAAAAAAGCCCTGGTGACATTAAGCACGGTTGATGGGGAGAGGGCAGAATAAACAAGGTGCTGAGTAGAAAGGCTGCCCTTCAAACACATTCATTCAGAGAGCATAGTACCAGGATCAACAGTGTTTATCAGAGTCCTGAGGCTACAGAGACAAAGACAGAGGGCTGGGGAGATAAGGGGTGGGGGGTGGGGGGGATTTAAGGAAAGAGTTTTTGAATATGTAGGGAGGAACAAGGCATGATTTGCAGAGGCAGAGAGAAGTTTGTTTTTGAAGGCCACGATGCACATGCTGGCAGTCAGACTTTGACCATTGCATGGAGACATTTTCAGGATAAGACACTTCGTCTTAACCATTCTGTGTCCAGCTTTGTTTGGAGCCACTATGGTGGCAATTACGCCAAATCAAAGCACATATTCAATTAAGAAAGTTTGGTTGAAAAATGACTCATCAAAGAGTTGTATTAAACCTGATTGATTGGTCAAGCGTGAAGAGTCATCTTGTGCCTCAGCACAGGACGATGAAGTGACTGTAGAAAAAAGTGACTGTTATCTTACTAATTCAGGCACTCCTTCGAATTATAATACATTATTGTGATATATTGATCAACTCTGTCTGTATTTGCCCCTGTGGCCGGCTGATGATCCGTCCAGGGTGCGGTTTTGTCTGAAGTCAGCTGGGATCGCCTTAGCCTCCCTCTGACCTTGAGCAGGATAAGATGTAGGGATGGATGATTAATAAAGTTTGATTGTGGATGACGGGTAAACGCTGCCACATACAAATGTAGTTATAAAAAGAATTAAGAAATGTAATTTTACCTTTTTGGTTTTGGCTTTGCGTTGGTCCAGATCAGTTCAGTTTCTTGCATTGTGATTCTTTTTGGGGTTTGGTCCTGTGGTCCTTATGATGTCGCCATTTCTACCTGTTCTCGTCAGATCTGCTCCCCTTGTGTCACCCAGCAATCTTTCTCTCGCCACCCAAGTCTCATCAGGTTGTGAGGCTTTTTCTTGTCAGTCTGTATTGAGTTCCCTATTTTGCATTCAGTTGGTCTCCGACTGTTTGTTGTTTCTTGGTCCTTTTTAACTTTATTATGATTTTTTTTGATCCAGTCACAGAGCAGCTTAGTTTTTATTGCGTTACTGTTAATAAGTACTTTTTTTTGGTCAACTCTGAACTCCCGTCTTGCCTCCAGCTGCTTCCTTGTGCTTGCGTCAACTTTGCACACCACCATGACAAACACCCCCCACAACGCGACAGTGAAACTGTTCCAGGGTAATATAAACCTACATTTGTTTCTGAGGATTTATTATGATATTTGATCTTGTAAGACCATTCAAACTTTTCACTCAATGTTCGAAGTGGCCATACAATTCATATCGTCAGTCTTTACAGCAAATCTGGCTGGTTAGATGTGGGTGTGCATTCATTCAGACATGTGTCTGAGATAAACCGTACATAGGCTACCGCGGCTTTATTGTGTGCACTTAACTCTGCACTTGTGTCCCAATCATAAAGTGCCTCTCAGCAGGACAGGAAATTGTGCTGGAGTTCAGAGCGTATTACATATACTGCAGTTCAAAGGCAGGGCCCAAAAAAAAAAAGAATCCGAGAAATCTGAACATATATGAGACCGGAATCCATCTCACAGCATACATCACTCCTAAACGGAGTGTTTGAATGCAACTAGTCCAACATGAGCCCGTAAATCACAGAAGTAAGTCTTATGTTTCAGAAAACAGTTCCCCAACCACGAGTATGTTGAACTGACCTGTTTCTATGCGCTCAAGTAGCACTTGAAAGATCTTCTGCCCATTATCCACATTTTTTTTTTTTTTGGTCCTTCCCATCTAACCATTTTAAACTGATTTTTAAAACGTGAGAGACCCCAGACTTGACAAGTAAAAATGGTGCGCGGTGTAGTTGAGATGACCAACACAGCTCAACACACATCTTTATCCACCTAACTGGATGTTTTTCAGAGTACAAAGACTGACCTGTTTGAGGCATCTTGCTGCCACAGGGAATGCAGACTGATGGCTAATCTGGTAACCACATTGTGGTTACAAACTCTGTGTAATTAGTAATGTGTGGAATGACTCTGAAGACGCGTATGTAAGACGCAACCAGTTGCTCCTCTGTGTTTGGCAATAGCACAAACTTCCAGTCGCTTCCTCTATAATTTCTTTTTTCACGTCACAATCATGCAGTCCGTGATTGAGTTGAATTTGGTCTTGATTGCACACAAGGATTTACGATTAAAAATCTTGAACAGGTTTAACGTTGATGATTTTCGGCCCGACCATATTCCAAGCAGATGAAGGGGGCAGAAAAAAAACTCACTCAACGTAATTGACAACGCATGACAATCATTCAGGATAATCTAATAATCTCGGGCCTTTGCTGATTTGGACTTGAAAGAGGGTTGGTGGTGGACACACACTGACATTTAACATGACTTAACGTTCAAGTTTTACGAATTTGGAGCAAAATCGGTGCATTTTTATAAGATTTTCCAATGTAAATGAACCCATAATCTGTAGTGTATGAAATCATAGCCACAGTCAATATGTCCTAAATACAACGGCTTTCAAATGAATCTTGTCTCAGCATGCAGAGGTTTTTCATAACACAGATTGTACAACGTGGTGCCAGTTTGTAGAGGGGATATTAAAACTTGGCATGACACAACGACACATGAATTGACATGTTCGCGATTTCGTTTTTTTTGAGCTCACTGCCAAACCCATCCTTTGCTCCGGGTCACGCTCTCAACCTTCCCCCGCCTTCCCTCTGTCATTCTCACCACTTTGTCCTGCTGTAATGCAGCCTTAGCAATCAAAGAGGCCTATAATCCCGCTGACTGCGGACACACAAACCTCCTTTGTTTCAGTGCAGAGAAACACAGCTCGGTGCAGACATGGAGGAAAATCTTAAATCAGGTTTGTGAAGTAATCTTAGAAAATATTTTTCAATGTTCTGCGACTGAGGCCACTTCTTTGCACTTCAAATGAAATTCATCAGAAGGCTTACCTCCAGAGTAATCTGGAAGGGTTTGACTTGGGCTTGCACATTAATGACTTGTGCATGTGTGCGTCTGTGAACATGCATAGCTTATCCGCGGTTCAAATCTTAAACTAGCGACACTTTATAAAGTCAGACATGCAGGCTGTGAAAATATTTGGTCCAGCTCCAGAGTAAATATAGGAAATGCACAGTTAATTTATTTCAGGTTAAGGACAGCCAAGGCCATGTGCCTTATGTACTGTTTTCATCCTCACACACGTGTGTGTGTGTGTGTGCGTGTGTGTGCGTGTGTGTGCGTGTGTGCGTGTGTGTGTGTGTGTGTGTGTGTGTGTGTGCGTGCGTGTGTGTGTGTGTGCGTGTGCGTGTGCGTGTGTGTGCGCTCGCAGAATGGGCCCCTTCAAGCCGCAGAATGATAACATTGTTCGTGTTCATCCAATTATTTCAGTGTGGCCTGCATATGCGGACTTATTTGCATGTTCGGCGATCCACTGTCCTTTCATTCTCAGAAAGTACATATTTATCTTTTACGGTAATCTGACCACAATATTGCTCAATTTGTTTGTTTTGTCGGAGACCTATGCGAGATGCGTTCTGATTTTTCCATTTTGAAGTAGGGATTTTTCATCCTCCCATTCTCAGGAGCCATTGTTGGGAGGAACCTGTGCACTGGGACATTTTTACGGTTAATCTTAAGAATTGTTGCTTAATCCCTGTCCGCTTACATTTGTAATGTTTGCTGATGTTATTGCTTCAATTATGAATAATGTGATCTCAAGCTCGAAAGAAATGCAAGCATCAACAAATATAGTGAGCCGTTAAGGAGACGGGTTGGAAACAAGTTGTTTAACAATCATTATGTGACGAAATCATTTTCAGGGAGTGTCTTCAGCCTTTCGATTTCAGCTTTTGGCCTTCCAGCGCGGCGTTTGCGTGTTCTCCCAAGTGCCTGCGTGTGTTTTCTCCATGCACTGCGATTTTCTCCTAGATTCCAAAAACAGGTTAGGTTGAGTGAACACTCCAAATTGTCCCTAGGTGTGAATGTGTGTGTGGATGGTTGTTCGTCTATGTGTGCCCTGCACATGGCTGGCAACCGGTTCAGGGTGTCCCCCGCCTATTGCTCGAAGACGGCTGGGATAGGCACCAGCACACCCGGGACCCTCGTGTGGATAAGTGGAGTGGAAAATGGATGGATGGATGGATGGATGTCTTCAGCCTAAAGTATTTAGATATCCCACTGGAATAGAAATGGATTGAGGGATGCCAGTATTATTTGATGATGCCCATTCAGGTGATTGAGAGAACAGAGAACACAGCAAGATTATTTCATACTCACTGGTTCCCTTATTCATGAATTCAACATTGGTTGCACTGCACGGAGATGATAAAGCAAAGCACAATTCACTTGTCTGTCTCAACTTGTCCGGAGTTTTATCCGCCTGTGCGTACCAGGAAATTGCCCCTTTTTAAAGTGCAGACCGCAAGTTTGTTTGTACGGCTGCTTCCTTACCAACACAACTTACCGCACGCACACACACACACACACACACACACACACACACACACACACACACACACACACACACACACACACACACACACACAAAACACACTCACAATACCAGAGTAGATATAAGCGCAAACAAACGTGCTTGCACAGACATGCACAGATACCCACATGCATTCTCTCCAACTGTATGCTGAGATATTCAATGCTAAGGCTATAGTGTGTAGATGTGGGGGGATTGTGTGTGCCCGAGCCAGTGTGTGTATTTTTAGGGTCTGGTCTGTGCTGTTCTCCAGTCTAGCAAAGCTTTGGGAGGTCTTACGACATGTTTCCTGTTAATGCTGCTCCATACAATAACTACCCGGCTGGGACATTGTGAGTGTACTTCCAGTCGATGTTTGTGCATCTTGGCCTATAAGTTCTTGCCTGCCCGGTTTTGTTTGACTGCATGTCTCCCTTCCAGTGATTTGTTGAGCTGTTGTGTTGAAGTTCAGAGCTTTGGTCCATGAATGCTAATTGTGAGACAAACTATTTTTCCACGATACTGGATAATGGTAGGTCGTACCTGCAGTTTAGTTAGCCATTGAACCTGGCTTGCATGATGAAAGATAAGAAAGCAGATTTAGCAAGCCACAGATCATCAGAAACTTTTATGACAATCACCTTTACAGGGTTATTTTGAAGTTGTCTTTTAAAGGCCCTTCCAGCTCACTACAACAAAGTAACACTAACACAAAGTAAAACAAGAATACAATCATTTCATTGGGGGAAGCTAAGCCTTTTAATGACAAAGATGTCACATGCATAGGATACAGTACTACAAATGGTAGCAACATTTTTTTTTTACCCTGACAAATAGGACGAGGGCAGAAGTGCGGACCCATTTTGCTTTTCATCGAACTGCAGATGGAAAACTAATCCAGCACATTCACAAAATGAAAAAAAAATTTATATATACTTAATATTTTGCAATTATCTCAATAACCACCACCCAAATATTTTACACCAACTGCTTAATATGTCACCGTTTTGTTCATTTAAGGCTGCAAACTTACAAAAAATGTTTGGCAACAATTTTAGTGGTTTTTTTTTTTTTTTTTTCGCTTGTCACAATGAAATTTTTAACAGGTTTTTGAAGATACCCCATACTGTACCCGATACTCCTGTGGAGCATCTTCCACAGGACCAACCCCAATAGGACTCCTGAAGGGACAAAGTTGACAAAGCACAAGTAGATGGTTTGGGTGACCTTCGGCCAGAGTTTTGCTGAGTGTGTTGAACGTGTCCACTGTAGGAAAACCTACACTGCGCAGTGTGTTTATCTCATCTCACTTTGGATGTCAGTTTGTTGTGCAGGTGTTCATAATATTGTGGCTGGCCAGTCGATACATTTATGTTAAATAGCACATACAATAAATTGAATTGTCCAGCTTTGTGTGTAATGGCTAAGAGGTGATTCCGAGCTCCAATACAGAAATGTCAAGGACCTGAAGGAGATTACCTGACACTGACACCCAATTATTCTTTTCATCCACGATCCTTTCATTTCCATCACTAATATTAGCTTTTGTACGCTTGATTCTATCCCGTGATTACATAAAACAAGGACACCTTTCAAGGGAGCCATCAACAGTCCATCTGGAAGCATTTTCAACATTTTAATTACCAACAGTCAAACAAAATGTAAAATTTAAGCACATGACACAGGAAATGAAAAGCAGATTATAGACACACACACACACACACACACACACACACACACACACACACACACACATATATATATATATATATATATATATGATTTAAATGAAAATTGCAGAAAGCATGCAATAATGCTCTATGGATATTTAAGCTATAATAGTTGGGGTTAAACTGCCAATGCCATTCTGTGTTGGATAATTTTTGAATCTGTCTCACATGAATTAATCAGCAATCAGATTATACATGCAGGTTTGGCATCGAATTGTTGTCTCTGAATGACTCAATTGTATTTATGACTCACTCTTCTCTACTCTGAGTTTCGGTAAGAAATCTCTGTTCATCTGAGTGACACATTCTCTCTCTCTCTCTCTCTCTGTCTCTCTCCCAGATGCACTCTAGACACAAGAACGGATTGTGTCAGAGGTACAGATGTTTCACCTAGTTCAAATGTGTAGTCATGAGACACACTCAGTCCAAGCTAAACAGCTGAGCAGGTTTTGATTTCAGACCTTTAATGGCTAAGTCAACATGAAGTCAACAGCCAAGTATTACAGCTGCTGAACGTTTGGGCAGCAGAAAGGTGGGCCTTTCATACACTGAACCTCTTGTGTGTGCTGAAGGATGTGGTGAGGGAATTTCAAACACGGCGATAGAGCATTGTTGGCCTTTGGGCAACATTAGGCATGTCGCTTGGTAAAAAAATCAAAGGTACAATATCCCTTGGCACATTCTAGTGTTCAAAGTGATGACACGGGAGATTATGGAGGTTTTTTGCTCGTGAAAGGAGAGGTTTTATATGAATATGTTTCTATGAGGTGGAACAGTGTATGACTGGTCAGCACGTCTGCCTCACAGCACAGATGGTTTGAATCCGGGCTCCAGCCTTCTTGGGTGGAGTTTGCACGTTCTCCCCGCGCCTGCGTGGGTTTTCTCCGGGTATTCTGGTTTCCCAAAAACATACATCGTAGGTCGATTGGAAACTCTAAATTGTCCATAGGTGTGTGCCCTGGCAAACAGTTCATGGTGGACCCCGCCTACTGCCCGAGAGACAGCTGGGATAGGATCCAGCATGCCCGCATCCCTTGTGAGGATAAGAGGTTTGGATAATGGATGAATGGATTGATGATTGTAAGAGGTTTGGTTACAACTCTCCTGAACTCAAGACTCAACTTGAAGCAACAATAAGGACGTTTTTGCCTTGCAGCACAAAGCATATTGCTCGCTCTCCCCTTCTGTCAGTCGGTCAAGTTCCCAACCTGAATCTGTCAGACATTTTGTTGAACTGTCTACCCGTGAAATGACACCTGAGGCTTGAGGGTGACAGAATTGGGCTGGTAGAGGCAAAACACATTAAGTACCAGTCTAAAGTTTGGAAACACCCTTAAATTCAGTATTTCTTCATTATTTAAAAAAACAAAACAAAAAAAAAAAAACAAGAACTTGAATTGTAGATTAATAATGAAGCCATTGACGTTATGAGGAAATAGTTTTAGAATTGTTGGGGAAACAAAAAAAAATGTTAATCAAAAGAGAGTTTTATACTTTGTCATTTAGATCCTTCAAAGTAGGCACCTTTTGCCCAGATTACATTTTTGCAATTTTGGGGGGATTTTCTCAGTCAGCTTTATGATGTGGGTGATGCTTTCATGACCTGGAGTGACTTTCGGTTCACATCTGTGCATTATCAAGAGTTAATAGCTTTGGATTTTTTGACCTCTTAATGTTTTTGAGTGTGTTCCAAACTTTTGAGTGGTATTCTATATGACGCAAATTGATTTCTGTTTTCCAAAGTCTTCGTTTGTTTTATTAAAGACGCATTTAAACAACACGATTCAAATGACCGTCTTCAGGTTGTTGTTGCTGTCCAGTTCAGTAACATATAAAATGAAGCAAAACTACTGGGAATTGGATATGCTCGGCACAAAATAGTATATGAATCAAACCCTGATGGGGATCAAAGACTTTTACCGCATTGTAAACAGACAAATGGGATATCAGTCGCGGTTCAGGTTTTGATGTAAGCACAAAGGCGCGTCACCATAGGCCAGGATGTGACATGCGACACTTCAAATTAGGTGTAAGAAGTTGGGCCCAGTGGTTCAAGGTCATCCAAATGTTGTCCATGTTTGGGCCACAAGAATAATTTCACCGAGCAATAACTACTACGTATATCCACACAAAAGGATGAACCCTCCCAAGTACCCATACAAGCTTTTTGACTGATTTCTTCTGTCTTAACCTTTCCTTCTTGTCATTAGTCTTTTTCTATAAGCTGTGTTGCGAGTTGTTGCAGGCTGGCAATGTCAGCTGTTTTATCCACACCTGAATGAAAACAGATTGTAATGAAACTGTCCTAATATGATGTTGCTCTTGTCAACCCGCAAGTCACCTTCAGATGCCCATGGCTTCCTGCATTGGGAAAAACACCTTTTGAGGTCAACTCGCCGCTGTTTGTAATGCAGATAAGCATGTCTCTATCATAAATTATCTGTATGAGTAAACGGGAAAGAAGTATTAGCTCGCCAAGCGGGATATATATTTTGGCTTTCCCATATGATGGTAGTTGAGTAGGTGGTCTTCAGATGTGGTACAGGTCTTATTTGTATTTATACTGCAAACAGATATTGGTGTTAAATGGTCTTTGGAATTGCTCTAAATGTGTACTCAATGCAGTCACGTAAAGCCCACCTGAGAGTGGACCACACTGGGAACATTTTAACAACAGTGCAACAGCTACCTTTGACGCACTGTTTCTCGCCGAAACATGGAAAACACCCTAGAACTTTGCAAAGATCTGCTTTTCCTACTTTCACAAAAACATTGCCCTTTTACGAGTTGGTTATTAACAATATGTATTTCACTGATTCAACTGACTTTGAAAATGTGGAGTGTCACGATACACAGAATATGACGTACTGGACGCTGTTTTCATTCAGCTCGCAACCCAGTATCAAAAGAGCCCATGTTTTTTCTCTGTAAATCTACTTACTTCACTTCCCTACCTCTCAGCCCCTTAAGATTGACATATCACCCATACATTTTCCTTTTATTATAAGATATCGTTGACATGACCTATTTGTCAACCGATCAGGCTAAATTTAGACCGTCCTCTGCTTTAGACACATTCGTGATGCCAGTCAACTTTTCTCCAATCACAGCTGTGCTATTACTTTCTTAATCGCCTGTGGCGGTGACTCATTTGATAATACTTGTGGATTTACATTGAGCTCATATTCTGTTTATAGCCCTCCGCCGTAAGGAAAATATTCTTCTGTCATCATAGCTTTTCCACACACCCTCAGTAATAGCTTAAAGAGGCTGTTTCTGAAATGTGCCAGTCCAAGCAGCACTGAAAACACAGCTTTTACAGTCATATCTGAGCGCATGCTGTTTAAGAAATACTTTTTTATGGTACTGCAACGCCCACATCGCGGTCTATTACTTCATAAATTTAACAAAGGGTCTTTGAATCGCGTGAAGAGGAGAATGAAATATATTACAATATGTTGTAAAATCAACACAATCACACAAGCCTCGAGCGCATGTGTCTTGCACATCGCATTTTCAAATGTATTTACTTGTACACTTGAGAATATTACTGTGTTATTTATATTTTCAAATGGGGCAAATCTGTTCTAGCCAAGGACATTTCATAAATCACAGCGTATTGTAATGTGACAACCTCTAGTGAACTGACGTGTTATGATGAATCTTCATATTTTTAGCCTGGATGAGGAATCTGGAGTACCAGTAGAGAACTCAGGCAAGCAGCAAAAGAGAACACAAACTCCTTCAAGAAAGGCTGAAACTGAGACCAAATATTGTTATGAGACCACAATACAAAGCACCGTATACAAAGAACCACACAGCAACAAACAATGCCCGGCGCAGGGCTGGACAACTGGCGATATGAGGCCGGCAACCAAACTCTCAGTCGCCCCTTGATTACTTCATTTTTTGGGGAAGGAAATTATCAGTCTTTTCTCTTCCACAGTAGACCCCCGAATACTCGTGTCTCAGTATTATTCATGGATTTCTTTCCAGGTTTTTTTTTTCCTCCAAAAAATATATTTTTTTAGGGGAAGAAATCACATCAATTGTAGAATTTTTTTTTGTGTTCGCATAAAAAAACAAAACAAAAAAAACAAAACATCTTCTGGTGCATTTCAATGGCCGTCAATTATACCGCTTCTCCAATGTTGTTTTGGGTTCTAATATCACCATATACCACTAAATGGCTGACATGGCCCGATCATTTTGCACAGGTTTGGAATCACATGCAGGGCACATATAGTACCTCAATAATATTAAGATTTTGAGTGACTGGAATTTTGTAGAAAAATAATATCTCACACTTAATGATGACTTGCTGTTCAGCAGTTGCGTGCCCTTCGATTTGGCTGGTAACCAGTTCAGGGTGTACCCCGCCTCCTGCTCGAAGTCAGCTGGGACAGGCGCCAGCATGCTCTCGACCGAAAGCAGTTCAGATAATTGATGGATGCTGTGCTTCAATTTGATTTTTTTTTGTTTTTGTTTTTTTTTTTTTTGTGCAAGAGAGCCCTTTGCACTAGAAATAAAAATCACATGATTTGGTTATTTTCTTGTCGCTACAAACCCTTTACTTGTTGTGTTAGGATGGTGGATCTTTTATATATACATTGAAAAATGTATTGTCAAAAATATGCCGCTGCATGCATTAAAATTACATTTTGTCAGACATCTGATTAAGAATTGTGTGGTCCTATGTGGTCCCCCAGTGCTGCTGATGAAAATGTGTGGCCCGACCACCCCCCTTCCTGCATTTACTGTAAGTAGCACATCCCTGTCCTACATACTAGCTGATGGCTGAGGAGCAAACAGCACGTAGGGTATTACAGACACAGAAAATCTCTCTATCCCCTCTTCAAATGAAGTAGAACAGAATGTTCCTGGCTGATGGGCAGATGATGAATGAAGCATATATCGCTTTCCTTGTCTCACTTCCTATTTACGCTTACTCCTCAAGATAAACGGTTGACGGGAGAAAGGAGAGCCTATCCAACAGCCGGATTCCTCAGCTCTTGTCATGTCATTCAGCACACAGCTTTTGAGTCAGGGTGGAACGCTGCAGATGTAGATATGTCTTGTTTTCCTCGTTACGTCGGCGTGTGCATTTTTTTTCTGGGATCACATTCGTTTTACTGCTTGTGTGTGTTTTGCCGATGACAGGACACACTGACACATATACCTGTTTCTGCAGACGCGGGGTATATACAGTATGTAGTGATTACGCACCGCTGGAGAGTCTGCCAAGTCTTATATAACTCACTCAAGCTTTTGAAGGGGACTGGGCCATGAAGTTGTCCACAACACTTGACTGCGAATAGACTGTCTTGGCATTCTTATATAGTGTGTCCGTGGGTATGCGAGAAAAATGCATGAATAATAAACTTAGTGTGAACTGTTTGACTGTTTTGTCCCCTTTAGTATGAGGTGTTATTTTCACAAGTCCTCCGAATTGAGGTTGAGGTGCAAGAGGGAATAATTCTTCTCACCTCAAGGCTACATGATCGTGAGATCCAGTCTCTTTTCCTCCTCTGATCCACCTTCTCACTCACAGCCTTTGTGCAATTTATTTGTGAAGGTCTTTCTTTAATCAGCCGCCTGTTTTGTCTCATGATTGGCAGCAGTAATGAGGCCTTGGAGGTCAGCGGTAGAGATATTTATCGGTTTGGTATATCTGCGTAGGTGTGTGTTCATGACCAGTACATACCTACAGACTGATACAATCACACACACACTGACTGATGCCTCAGTTAGATTCCGTTTGAATTTAGAATGTCTTTTTCCCTGGCACACACACTGACTGATGCCTCAGTTAATGAAATAGATTCCGTTTGAATTTAGAATGTCTTTTTCCCTGAGGGAAGTAATAGAAATCACAATTAAGCCATTCCATTGTTCAAGGTGCAACTGTATGTTGTACAATTGACAACTAAAAACTACCGTACAGACAATGAACATTTTCTTCACAGATTCTATCCCTCGTGCGTGTGTTGTGCTGGCAGAGGACGCACAGTGCAAATCGAATGTTAATATGTTCGAGCAGTTTAATGCAAGCCTTAAATCGGGTGTGTTGCACCTTGTTTTTATCATTGGGCACATCATCATTACGGTTGCCCTCAGGGAGCCAGTCATAACAGTGAAACCACACAGATAAGATAGTCCAATCACAGGTCGGATTTTTGTTTTTTTTGTTTGTTTTGTTTTTGGTACAGTATGGGAACAAAAGGAAAAAGAAGTCGTGTAAATAGAAACAAATTTATTGACATTTAAAATGGATAATTTCTTTTTAGGAAATGGCATGGCTAGTTTGTCTTCTTTTTAGGAAATGAAGCAAGTTGACAAGTACAACAGTTTGTAGTAGTTTGAATTATTGTGCCCTAAGAACATTAATAATGCCATTTGTTACAACTTGCTACACACTGGACTGTGTTTGTGTAATGTTATTTCAGTTGGGTTAAGTAGGCCATCCAGTAGGTGAACTGCACTGTGTTTGTTTACGAATTCGGCATGTGACCAAGAGCGAGACAGTTGTACTTCTTGTCCTGCTCCTTGTAGGAACCCTGATCATCCCTCCAATCGATTCCTGCATTTGATTATGATCATTTTTATGGATAGTTTTTAACAGCAGCCCAGTAAAATTGGTGGCAAGCTTTCGCAAGCCACGTATGATGACATAGAGGGGCGGAGCTGGCCCACAGGCCTCAGAATTTGACTCTCTGCTTTAAATGATGGAAATATGGAGCTGCATGGCTAAAGCCCTGGAAAATATATTGTCAAATGTACGATGACTTGTGTACACAATATGAAATATCATTAAAATTAAGGGAAATTTAACATATGGGATTTTAAGAATCATTTTAAGCAAATACTGTAGATAACCACAGTTTTTAACTAAAAAAAAAACTCATGCTCGCCTTCTTTATGTTTCTTATTGCAGATATCATGTAAATCATTAAAAAAAAAAAAAATTAATCTTTGGGTCTTGTGTCAATTCCACCGCCCAAAAACACAGGGAATTTTTGTTCGTCATTATTGCGTGCACAGCTCCTGGTTTCATTCAAGGCAAGATTCCCCGGGTGCGAATAACTGTTCGATCACTCCGTAAACTGAGGTGACATGAGCTAAAATCGTGATTCTCAACCATTGTGCCGTGGCAAATTTAGTGTGCCCCGAGAGATCATCAGGTGCGACACGGGCAATTATCCAATGTCAATTATTTTGACAAAATAAATACATAGTAATTAATTAATTAGTAATGAATTAATATATGCCAACTTCATATAGTAACAGGCAAGACAATGAAATGCTCTTCCGCTAGATTACTGAAGGTACATAATTAACCTGCATACCCACTTTTTGTTAGTTCTTTTTCTCAGTGGTGAGATTTGTTTTTTCCCCAATGTGAAATATGCGCCTCGGCTCAATAAAGTTTGGGAAACGCTGAGCTCGAAAGCAGGGAAGCGGGAGAATGAGGAAGCACTAGGGGGCAGTCGAATACAATGCATGACAGATGGAGGTGCCTCTTAAACCAAAAGGAGAATGCCTGAGGCTCATAATCTTCAGAACATAGAACCAGCATCGTTCAAATCGGGCACAAGTATACTCTCTTCTTGTTTATACACATGACCATTACTATGCAATCAACCAATGCGGAACCAGCAGTCATTTAATCTCAAATAATTCATTATCCCTTCAGTGTCGGGCTACTGGATTCCTGCCATATACTGTAGTACTCAATAGGGTGGCCAAAGACTTTCTCCTAACTATTTTATGTTCAACATTCATTCACCTCCTTAACCGTAACATAAAAATCACCAGCATTTTCCTGCCACATCCCCGAACTAAGATTCCATTGGATCTGCATATAAAGCCTGTGGTGGCTGTACTGTGGCGTGGGGGGATGTCTCCCACAACCCCCTCACCCGCTATTGCGGAACCTTGATGTGGCCACAGAGGAACGAGGGCCGCAACCACAGATGGAACTGCTACAGCATGCTGCAATACGATTCACAAAACAACACCAGGCGCCTGCAGCTCTACTCAATCACAGTATGCTGTTTGTGTGTAAAAAGTTGCGGCTTTTTTTTACATGAACACCGACTGCAGGAACGCTACGCTCATTTGATACAATACTTCTGTTGATGCCAAAAACCTTTCGTGTAGAAATCAGGGTTACATTCCACTTGTTGACCTGGATTTAAGATAAGATAAGATAAGAAAACCTTTATTAGTCTCGCAATGGAGAAATTCCCAATTCACAGCAGCAAAGTTATGAATGGAAGAAGTAGAACAACAAAATATAGGAGCTGCTGGAAAGGCAGCCACTCACGCGGCGCTATTTACCTGCTCATATAACAAAAATAACACAACACAACACAT
>NW_017805695.1:3121791-3143372 GCF_001891065.2 Hippocampus comes
TAAGATAAGATAAGATAAGAAAACCTTTATTAGTCTCGCAATGGAGAAATTCCCAATTCACAGCAGCAAAGTTATGAATGGAAGAAGTAGAACAACAAAATATAGGAGCTGCTGGAAAGGCAGCCACTCACGCGGCGCTATTTACCTGCTCATATCCCACCTGCTCTGTGGAAGTTTTAGCTCGTACTGTTTTTACCTCAACCATGGAGCTTTCTGTTTTTTGTTTGTTTCTCACAGCATTTAACATTTAACAGCATCCTGATGTTTCCAAATCCGACATGCTATAGTCAAGCACTCAAATTCATTTAATCATTATAGTGAGAGCTTATTGGTTGATACGTTTTATGATTGCAATCGTACATGACCTGTACGGTTAATTAAAGTTGAATGCTTGGGAACAATAGACCTTAGCAAATTCACTGTAATGGTCAAGGTTTGCAATTGAAATAAGTAAGGGTGACTCCCTGACTACAGTCAAGGCTCTCACTCCTCCTTGAAGATGTAGGCATTTGCATTCAATATGCTCTGCTATATAGTGTGTAGAAAGGCTGAAATGAACTGCCCTGCACAATTCAAGTGGAAGTTCCAGCAACTATTGCGGATATGTGCAAGTGATTACCAACTCCCTCCAACCCTCCACACCCACCCCCTTTATCACCCAGGCTCCTTCATAAAATCATTTGTGATGAGCCAGTCCGCTTGATAAAAGTTGAAGTGGTTGGGACAGGCAGGTGCCTGAAGAAAATGAGCGGTGGAGGGTGTGGGGGTGATCAGATCAAAGCAACATATTTATTACGTTTTCAAAGTTGGATAATGAAGCCCAAAGACTCAAGGGCAAAAAAAAAAAGAGGCTGAGTTAAGCGCCCTGGTTCCATGCATATGCCGTGGATTGACATTTTTGAGCCTCAGGGGATTGGTCAGAGCTGGCAGGAAGCAATCACCCCTTCGGTCTCTTGTGTATATGTTTGCCGATGTATTTGTTCCCACGCATGCAGGGAAGCTTTCAGCAACTGGTGTGTAGGAATTCTACTCCAGTAGCAGTGAACCCCAAAGATTTATTTCCCCTCTGCCCCCCTCCCCCTCCTGGATTTCCCTTCTTCCCCCCTCCACTTCTCTTTCACCTCTTCATCATATCACCCTCACACCAACTGCCCTGGAGAGACAGCTGCAAAAGACATTATGTGCCGTGTGAGCGAGTGAGAGATAAAACGAAAGAAAAAAGTGGACGAATGGAATAAAGCATGTGAGAAATGGAGAAAGCGAATTGGATACAGTGGCAGTGACAGACAGTATTTCTAAAGCTTCCTCTCCTAAGTATTTACATCTGGTCTCAAACGAAAACCTAAGTCGCACTGCTGTCATCTGGATCGCAGGTCTACATCATAGTTAAAAGGAGAATACTGACTCATAGATGAGATGCGTCCGAATATCTCATCGTAACAGCGTTGCCGTTTCTGTATGTTAAGCATTTGGTTGGCTTATGGTGGAGCGTCAAACCTGATTTGAGTTCTGCATGTTACCTCGCTGCCAACTGACGGGTCGTTTCACAGTTTGTCAATTTCAAAATTGCCTGCTCATCATGGAAAAGTACATTCCTTGGAAGAGAAGAAAATATATTAAAAAAGCAACTGGGGCCGTGTTCCAATTTTAGATTAAAATCACTCGACTTCAATCTTCTATATTATTTTGGGCATGTAATGTAAAACATTTGGCTTTTAATTTATGAGCGAGTTTGTCGGGTTCATCATGAATGCGTGTGTTCACATATGAACGTCTGCGTCCATATTCTCATTCATGCCTGTTACGCTCGGTCTGCAGTGTACACATAACCTTCACGGTGCCGCTGCTGCTACAACGTGACTTAAGCCACCAGCATAACTGACTTCCTAAGCATAATAAACACTCAATCATGCGCCCATGTTATCATGTCATTATAATTACACAATGTCCAAAATTCTGGGGAAAAAAATGTAGTTAAGTGTCAACCAAATGACTCGAATAAAAAATTGTTTTGAAACAAATTATTGTCATTAATCTCTCATTAGTTTTCTTTTTGTGTGTGTTTTTGCTCGGAATTGGAGTGTACCACTGGCGCCACGGGGATGTTGAGAGGACCGTAAAAGTGAAAGCCACGATGGAGTTGCGCCAAGGCACCCAGAATTGTTGACGTCCGAGGGAATACAAATGTGGAAAAGTTGGGGGGGTGCTGCTATGTTTATGTTTGTTTTATTTATGCTGTGTTTGAAATACAATACTTTACGATCACTTATGACAACCAAGACTTCAAAAGCAGCTTTCCTTCTCAGTGAACATTATAATTTAAAACACAGTAAACTTCCACTCAACAAAAAACTGCTGGAAATAAATTACAGTATTGCCATTTCATTTAACCCTGGAGAAGCCACGGGGTCAAATTTGGCCCCTGTAAATGCTGCTACTCAAATGCTACCCTTAATCCCAAAGGGTCAAATTTGGCCCTAATCCTAAATTAGGATTAAAGCATTGAATATTTGTAATTACATATATTTTGGTGTTCAGTGAACATATAGCAGTCATTTAATGTATAATTCATCATTTTCCAAAGAAGAAAAGGGTTCTTGGGTTCTCCAGGGTTAAATTGTAAATGTAGGTCTGTGCTTCTGAGAGTATTTGGACCTGCAGAGAAGGCTTTAAAGACCCTGACAGCATACTACTGATACAGTAGCTAGCTAGCTAGCTACCTAGCTAGCTAGCTAGATAGATAGTATCTGTCTATCAAGCTATCTATTAGATAGTGTTTTATATATTTATTTTTCATACTGGCCCTCCATTTGAATTTGCATCTCATAGCTCAGGAAGCTGCATCCTCTAATCAACTTATTTGTGTTTTCATTTGAACTGCAAAATGTCTGTATTTGTTTTTGTCATTGAGTTTGCCAAATGCTGTGGTATTGTCTGCGCATATTTGCAGAGTTAATCATTGTGGAAGTGTATACTTTGTGGGAGCATAGTGGCTCCTTCATTAAAATGGTAACCAGGCCACACTGACAATGAATGCTCTGTTCGTCGCCCTGTCCTCTTCATGCCGAACTTTATTTCTCTCTTTGCTTTTTCCCTCTGTCGCAATCGCGTTTCATCTCCCTCTTCCAGTCGCACTGCTTGAAACCACAAGCAAGCCAGCAAACACAGAGGCACATTTAGTTTTACCTTGAATCTGTTTTTCAAACTGTCTTTTCTGTCAACTTCCATTTGGTTGTTGTAACAGTCAGGCTTCTTTCGTTTCACCTTTAACACATTTCAACTCTGTATGAACCATGCTGTCATAAATCACATGATGCACTGGCACACTAATGTTACTGAATTAACTTTATACAAGCATGTGCATACAGTAACGTATGTATATGAGTGTAGTATGTGTGTGCATGTGTGTGTGTGTGTGTGTGTCTGTAAAAGTGTAAGAATAATTTCAAAAAAATACTGAAACCTCATGTCTTTCAAATAAATGGAAGCACAAGAATCTTTTTAATGTTTTGTTACAGCACTAAAAGTAATTATACTTTTGATTTATTATAAATTACTGTTCATCTTCAATTGTGACGCACTCAAACAAGTTGCCACTGTTGGAAAATGACTTTTTTAAGATTACAATGGAACCTGCAATAAGGAATGCTTGTAAGTGGTACAATTTTTAGTTTAACCATCCTGGCAACAAAAATATTCCTCTAAAATAAAAATAGGTTACTGAATCAATCCACTTCATGACATCAGCAAATATCATTAGACTTTAGCTCAGTGAGCAAAAAATAAGGGAAAACGTTTTACTTTTTCGGTGGCTTATAGTTTGTAGTTTATATTTGTATATCATTTTTATTTGAAGAACAGAATTTAAAGATATTTCCATGAAATAATTTACTGCACACTCAATAAAGGCGATAAATTTGCTGCTGAAAAATACTCTCATAATTATGATTGTGATCCCCACAGGAAAATATTTTGAATTAGAATAATCAATTCATCCCGCATCAGGGAATGAAATGAGTTTGACATTGGAAGTTTCATTCACTACAGACCATCTCTGATCCCCCAAGGCTCCTTGTTTGTTTAGGATCCTAAATATAAATGTGACAGGAAAATACGTGAGCTAAATATTAAAGTTGTAACATATGATTTGGAAATCCTGCTTGTTTTAGGTCTCCATCTTTAAGTACTTCCACAAATAAACGTCTGTGTTTGCACATATGATGCATTGGTGTATTTTGGCTGAAAGCACCAGAAAGGGTCCCAACTTTGAAATAATCAGCGCTGTTGGACCGTGAGAGCGTCTGCACTTGGTTTCTGGTTCACCTGTCCCTGAGGATCAGCAGTGGAGCTGAGACTGAGGCGACGGATAAAGGGGAGTTGCGGGGTGCGGGGGCTGTTGAGGGTAAGATCATCGAAGGAGGGGTTGTGGTACCCCTCCAGAGAGCGGTAATCTACATGTAGTGCCGTAAAAAGGATCAAAGTCCTTGACACCCGTGGCTCCCTTGGGTCATGTAGCCCTGTATCCTAATGCCCCTATCCACCGCCATCACCCCAGCGTTCCCAAGCATCAAAGCTATCGATTGTGAAAGAGAAACAGGTGGAAAACTGGGCTGTGCATGTATGTGCGCTTTGAGCCTACCGTCTCTCAGAACTGCAGCTGGGCAGCTTATCTGGCTGCCACCACAATAAAAATGATAATGACGCTTCCGATTTTCTAACTGCCGTTTCCTCTTAAACAAAAGTGCCCCTCTTCATGGCTTAACCATGTGAGTCTCGCGCACACACACACACACACAAACACACACACACACACACACACACACACACACACACACACACACACACACACACACACGTACAAATTAAAGCCACAGGTCGGGGGTGAATGTGGGAGAGCAAATTGTATGTACTGTATTTTCCCCACCATAAGGCACATCTGAAACTAATTCAATTTTCTCAAAAGCTGACAGAGCGCCTTATAATCCGATGTGCCTTATATATATCTATCCATCCATCCATCCATTTTCCGATCCACTTATCCTCACAAAGGTCGCAGGGGGTGCCGGAGCCAATCTCACTGTCTTCGGGATGTAGGCGGGAGACACCCTGAACCGGTTGCCAGCCAATCGCAGGGCACACAGAGACGAACAACCATCCACTCTCACACTCACACCTAGGGGCAATTTGGAGTGCTCAGTCAGCCGGCCATGCATGTTTTTGGAATGTGGGAGGAAACCGGAGTACCTGGAGAAAAGCTACGCAGGCGAACATGCAAACTCCACACAGGGAGGCCGGAGCTGAAATTAAACCCGGGACCTCTGCACTGTGAAATCGACATACTAACCACTGAACCACCCCGCATTTTATATATTTACAGTCAAACCTTGGTTTTTGAACGTCTCTGCTCTCGACCAAATCGGTTTTCGACCAAAAATATCGAGTTTTTTCATGCCTCAGATTACGACCGAAAATCGGTTCTCGACCAGACTGAGCACACTTGAATGCTCCACTTGACTCCTCTCGCCTTCCTTACACGAGGAAGTGACGCTTCCTCGTGTACTGTTCCATTGTGAGCAGACGTGTTCAATAAAGATGTTTTTTTTTTAAAAAGGATCGTGGTTTCGGTTTTCGAACAAATCGGTTTTCGAATAGCCTTCTGGAATGGATTATGGTCGAAAACCAAGTTATGACTGTATGTGTATATATATATCTATATCTATATATATATATATATATATAGATATATATATATAGATATATATATACACACGCACACACACACACACACACACACACACACGCGCACACGCACACACAAACATTACATATCCGTGACTTGAATCCTTAACTGTCATTATACAGCCAAACGCAGTCTGAATAGCACATGGTCAAACTTCACGACATTTTTGTCGTTCACGACGGTTGCACTGTCAGACTACCAGAAAAATATCGTTCTGTGTCTTGGACCGGGCAAGATATCACACTACAGGTCCGTCACCGGCCAGACTCCGCCAAATCGTCCCGTGCCTACCAGATGCCTCAAGACCAATTGTTGAGTATGTACGCGGGCTACGACGCGCCAAGACTACTCAAAATCGGCTACGAGACACTACGTTTGTCTGCGACGCGTCTGGCGGCTCAAAACTGGGCTACATTTGTCTAGTCTGACGTTGGCATAACAGACACTCTGTTCCCAGTCAATCAATTGACATTAAAGAGGAAATGATGTCATGACTTGTGTCATACATACAGACTCATAATACATTCTACTTGGGCCACGAGGAAGAGAAGATGAAAAACAGGATCCTGAACACTGAGTGTGCTCTAACACACGCACACACACACACACACACACACACACACACACACACACACACACACACACACACACACACACACACACACACACACACACAAACATGGAAAACCCTTAGTCACCTACATTTCCACTTTGCAAATTACAGCCTGAATTACGGCCCCCACCAATCATCGTATGCATCTGTCACCAGCTTAGCGATCATTGGTCTTCGAGGATGCTTGCCGCCATGCAAGGCTGTTGAGGCAGACTTAAGGTGGTCATTTGCAGCTCAAGCCTATAGTTAAGACCATGGGAACAGAAGGTTGACCATCTTTGGCGCCCTGCGGACCCTCAAAGTACTCCTGGGGATTGCAGGGTTTCAAAAATGTAAATACAAAATACGGCTCGTTACACATTGCCAAATTACTTGAGTGTGTTTTGCGAGTGCATCCAAAGGATACATTTATCGTGGATTATAGCACAATACAGTACGTACCAAGCGGCAGATGCCAGATTTGATTGTGTATGCATCCCTCAAAATAAGAGCCTATGAAAACTTTGTATGTATAGGATTTACCCACAAAGTACAAGGTAGCAGTTTCAAATATGGGGGACTATATACTGCAGGCTTGGAAAAAACACGTTTCAGGAGAACCGCAACAAAACTGTCAAGGAGAAGCCAAACAATTTACATATTGTTATTTTTATATGTTGTCTTTACATACTCCCAAAATATGTGATCTACACAAGACTGTAGTGATCTGAGCGTAAGCTTGATCACATTTCGCCAGCACCTTAGACCGAGAGACCAAACATTTGGTGTGCATCGCCTGGTATGAAAATCAAGCCATGTCAATGTGTACACAGATTTTTTTTTTTAAAGAACACATTTATCTCTATTTTGGGGCCTTTCAGCCACACGCACCACTATAGTTTAAAAAAAAAAAGTTGTATTTCTTAGGGATAAAATGGTCATTTAAATTGGAACCGCTAAAATATAGATTATTGACGTTCATTGAAACTATGTTAGCCCAACAAAGCAAGCAATTTCCTGAGTTACCGTATTGGCCCGAATATAAGACAGCCCTGATTATAAGACGACCCCCTCTTTTTCAAGACTCAAGTTTGAAAAAAGACTTTTTGAACACCAAATTAATTTTTATACAGAAAATAATTACAGTACATCTGAAACAAATGATTCTAACAATATATTTGAGAGAAAAAGCACGTTATTTTGCCTCATTCAAATCTTAATATCTGAACATCTAAATATGTAAACTAAGGTGCAATCACATTCGTAAATGAACGGCTTCCGGTTTTTGAAATGTAAATGACATCATAACTTCTCCTCAGCTGCCGGTTAACCTGGCCGATCTTCGACCCACTTTTCTCCAGATTGTCGCTACGTTTCTCCATTTTCTGTTATCTCTTCTACTATTTTCTTCTTTTCTTTCTTACCGCTATTTTTTATTTTTCTTCTTCATGCTACCGCTATTTTTATTTTTCTTCTTCGTGACAGGGGTTCGCGTTGGCCTGGGGAGTCAAGTTCAGCATTCGCTTCAATGGTATCTGGCACCATCTAGCGTCGTGAATGGGTATAACGTCTGGACCCCGAATATAAGACGACCCCCACTTTTTCAGTCTTATTTCAATGCAAAAAACATCGTCTTATATTCGGGCCAATATGGTATTACTACTTTTATCTTTAAAGTTGGGGCAGTACAAAGAACAATTAGTTCCGTAAACTCTTATTTCATTGTGATTATTTCGCAACGCCAAAACTTGCGTATCAAGTTGCCTTGCGCCATTAGTGAAGCCCAAGGATATATTATTTCAGTCATTTTTATGCTTTATAAATCACATCAATTGACTACTCATTCAACAAACATTCAACGTTTGTGCTGTAAGTCTTTCCTCATCATTGTACTGGCAATGTAAACATTTATTAACCATCTGGGTCAATGATAAGAGGGGCTACAGTCTGTTCTTGGTGAAAGCTGTCTGTGACTGAAGTTGAGGTGGTAAAGAGTAGGTGATAAGAAGAACCCACAGGGGAGTGAAGTGTTGCCCCACATATGCCAAGCGAAATGATGGTAGAATGCCTTGCCCGTGTTTTGCAGTGTGCTGGGTGTGGGCGTGAGGTCACGGGTGAGGCCCTGAAGTGTTTGTGTTCGGGGAAGGTCTGGACAAGGTCAGAGGGTGAACCATGAAGTAAGGGGAGTGAGTCAAGACACTGCAGAGTGTTGTTTGATGTTTGAAGAGTTGTATGTTAAAGGTTTGTGTCCAAACCCTGGCTGACCGGGGAATTGTATAAATAAGAAGCTGCACTCCCAAGAGAAAACACATGTACTTTTGTTTATTGAAGTACGTCACAAAAGAACCATGTGGCGTGGAGCTGACTGCTGAATCTGCAAGGATGAACCGTGATAGTGTAACAGTGACTTGCTAAACTATCTTCTTTGCTCTCTGTATCATGTCACATTGTGGAGAATTTAATCAATGCACTAATGGACACAGAAAAAGAACAACGCACACAAGACTGGGCTGTGTGTTTGTGTGTTGCTGTCAGCAGGTCAGTCAGATAACCACTGGCCTCCTGTCAGATCCCACTGAGTGGCTCACTTGTCACTCCAACCTGCAGACGCCGCCCACCCACATCAACGCCACTAGCACTGAGTGTTGAGTCGCGAGGCCTCTGGATAATATCACACGCGCACACACATACACAGAAAGTCACACATTGACTCCATTCCAGGGGGATTCTCCACCTCAGTGCAAATAACCTGGAACGTTTCCTTCTTCTGATGCGACGTCCAAATCTGAAATAGATCACCTCTTGGTGTGAGTCTTTATCCTCTTCAGCTGTTGTTTGATTCCAGATCAGATCCTGTTTTCTTTCTTTCTGTCAGCAGGTCTCCATCTCTTGTTCGGCCCGGAAATGGATAGGCACGTTTGGCAAAATCCCGAAATTCCAGGTGGCCACCACACCCCTGCCAAGAGACATGTTGCACCTTGTAGTTACCATACAGTGGAAAAGTTTCATTTGCAAAAGCACAATCTTATTTTATTACTGCATTCAATGTTTTGGGGTTCAATCAGCTTGGTCCACAGCGCACACACTCCCCCACCACGCGTCAACGTAAATGTTAGGTGTCCATTGATTGGCTGCTCAATAATAGATTAATGAGCATGATGAAGGGGCATTCTGCTGGGATAGAGGGGGCGTATACATCTTCCTAAATATGAAAATGTAGCACCATTGCCTGCCTCAGTTGTATATTTTGTACAATTTTATAACGCTACTTGGGGAGCTGGAGGCCCGGCGTTTTGGCTCTGTGATTAGTGAGCTTTGTTTCTAAGATGGGGCCATGGATACCATCTCCAAGTTTTATTTTGTTTTGGGGGTTTTTGAGTACTTGGGTTTGCGCTATTTTTAATTTAATGCTAATGAGGGATGCCGAGAGGACTGGCTGGGAAAAGTCTATATCCATCCCACAACAGCGCACAAAAGTACAAATGGCCATTTCTACCAGCACAGAGTCCAGCAAAATACCAAGAGAAAGAAAACTCTACCCATGTGCAATTAGTCTGTATGTGTACCGCATCTAATTTGTCAGCAAAACCTTCTGGATGATTTGCTGATTGAAACATAACAGAATTAAGTTACTGTTGCATCAAGCTGCATGACAACCTGTCAGATCTACTTTATGGTTTGAAAGCCCCCACCCCCGCCCCCACGAAAAAACAAAAAACAAAAAAAAAACATCAAACATAATTATTGAACTTTGTAACAGTTAAAGAATTACATGAACTACATATGTATGTTGAATCGTTAAAATTAAGTTCTGGTGTAAGTAAAGGAAGACAAGAATAGACCTACTTCGCAAATGGATTATAAATACATGCCCGGATTTGTTCTTGAGCAATCTCTTAATGGTTGATAAGCGGATTTACTTTAACGAATATAATAGTCATGTTATGACATCAGGAAAGGCTACGTCAAGATGATTTAATGCACAAATTGAGTCATGTTAGGGTTACCTAGCGAGCCAGTCCGAGCAAGTGCCAGTCCTAAACTTGGATAAATAGGGGGTGTTGGATTTAGGCATCTGTTCATAAAAAAACAAAAGACAAAATTCAATGCAAAAACTGCCTACTTTGAATAGGCAAGGCAGCTTTATAGCACTTTCCATACACAAGGCAACTCAAACATTTAAAAGTCAAGTAAAGGAATAGGTGTAGGTTTCTAAAATCATTAGATGGATTTTTTTTTTTTTTTTTTTTTAATGTTAAGAAGAACATAATCAAAGGTATGGGGTGGAGGGAGAAGCAAAGGTTTTAACCTTGTTTTAAATGTATTTGACTGAATAGGGAAAAAGATGGGAAGATTAGAAAAGTCTGAGGAGATGATCTATCTATCTAGTTGTCTGTCTAAACATTTTTTTTCTAAATTCTGTCATTGATGTCAGCAGTTATATAAACTGTGACTGATCCGATTACTGATACACAAATGAGGATGACTACCTTGAAGTCGCCTCTGTAACACACACACACACACACACACGCACACACACACACACACACACACACACACACACACACAGACATACACACAGGCTAAATGAATTGCTTGCCTGTCTTTCTTTTTCTCTTGCTGAAACGCGCACACACACACACACACACACACACACACACTCAATGAATTTCTTTCCTCTCTCTCTTTTTCTCTTTCTCAAACACACACACACACACACACACACACACACACACGTGCGCGCACACACACACACACACACACACTCACACAGTCCTCCAGCTCTCAGGTTGCAGTGATTGATGACTTCAGGCAGGACCTGGCTGCAACCACAGACACACAGCAACACACATTACTCACCCCAAAGATAAGCAAATGGTCCACGAGCCGCCAATGGAGCTAAGTGTTCAGCAAACACGGGTAAACTGGCCTCCAATGAAAAGATTTCATTACGTTGCCTCAAGCCACCACCTCAAGAGGACAAAAAGACAGAAAGTTTGGAAATTTGATGGTCTGATTTCAATATAGAAAATTATAGACTCTGTTTTTGTCTGTGCCCTATAGAGAAAAGTAGGTTCACAAATATAATGAAAGATGATAGGCAGAGGTGGGCGCATCAGCAAATTTTGCCTTCATTCGTCATTTGCCAGAGACCACGCTGCCCGTCCATCATCATCAGCCCTTCATTATTTCTAGCCGACCAAAACTGCCATCGTCAATCAGTCACTCCGTCAACATTATTTTAACCACGCTTATGTTATTGCTACATTACAGTTAGTAACTACTATTTTAGGCCGGCCAAATCTTCCTCCTTTTTTTTCTTATTTGATGGCGTTGCATCGGTGACAGCCAAGTGGCGTCGAGAATATACTAATTACTATGTCAACACAAGCAGACACACAGACAGATGCACACATACACAGAATGTTGACTGGTGAAATAAAAACAATATGGGACAATGTCATTGCGGTCTGTGGGACCAGCGAAAGGTATATGCAACGCAGCCAGCAAACAACCGAAAAAATTAGCCAGCTTGGAGAATGGGAACTGAGATTTAGTACCAAAGGTCACCAGATTGACGACCGACGTTCTACTTTAACATCACATAACTTGAATGAGGAAGGTACAATGCACCTAATTTATCTCACTCCATAGCTGAAATCCTGCATGAGTTATAAAAAAAAAAAAATAATACTGTATTTTCTGCATATAAGGTGCACCAAAAAGCATTCAATTTTCTCAAAAGCTGACAGTGCACCTTATAATCCGATCCACCTTATATATGGATCAATATTCTGATTTCTTGGACCAAGTATTTAAATGTAAATGGAATGTCCGTAAAGCACTTTGTTACAGCTGCAGCGGTTGTGAAAGCTCTATATAAATAAAGTTGTATTTTATTGTATTGTATTGTATTCCCTTGAACATAGCTCCATCTAATGGATACATAACACAACCGCAGCCACTGTTGTAGCTTCTATTCTTTGCGCCTTATAATGCGGTGCGCCCTATATATGAAAAACGTTTTAAAATAGGCCATTCATTGAAGGTGCGCCTGATACTTTGAAGTGCCTTATAGTGTGGAAAATGGGGAAATGCCTGTAAAACAAACTATTCTAAAACTACAAAAAAAAGCAATCCGAATTATTAATAGATCAAAATATACGGAACCCACAAATCCACTATTTATCAAATTAAATACGATGAAATTTTATGACCTGGTTGACTTTAAAATCGCCCAATTAATGTACAAAGCACACAATAACCTGCTCTGCCAAAACATTCTGAAGTTTTTCGAAATTCGAGAAAGCAGCTATGATTTAAGAGGTACCAACTTATTCAAAACATTATGAATACAAGAGAAAATTGACACAAGAGTGCCAGGGTGTGTATGTATAAAATCCTGATACAAACCAAAAGTTGTAAAAATATCACGGTTAAGGGTAAAAAGCATGAGCCTTTATGGAGACTTCTTCCTTCTTTCTTTCTTTCTTTTCTGATTGATATAAAAATGATCTATTTATATATAAACACATAACACGGGGTAGGACTAGATAAGTTTTTTACTTCTTCCTACTCCCTTGAACATAATAATTGTGTTGAATGATGACCGATTTCTCTTTCCTTTTTACTATTTTACTTACCTTACTTTCTATCAATTTATTACTGTATATGTTTTTATGTTCAATAAACAAACAAAATGAAACAATTAAATATTCTTATTTAGAAGTGACTGACTATGTCTGCAGTGGATTCTTACTGTATGAGATTCCGCATTACATAAGGTCCTGTTAAAAGGCCCCATTTAGAAAGTGGTTGGCATGTATTAACTCTCAGTGGAATAGAATTCTCTCTTAACTGTGACTTAATGCTGAGACAAGTTTATTATTTAACATACATAGCTTGCAGGAGACCAGTGACCTTCTATTCAAGCTGAAATTGGGGGAAAAAAAATCAAATTTTTGTTTTGTTATGTTCTGTTTTCCTCTCTGGTGCAACAGATGTTGCTTTTGAACAAGAGGTGGTTTACGTATAAAACTCAAGCATGTGGTCTGGTACACATCTTCAATGGAGACTTGTCCATCCTTCTCTTACAAAACAGGAACGAGCAAGCAGATGAATAAGCATGTATAGTGTGCCTGGAACCAGCCCCCCACCATCCATCACAATCAACACAAGCAGTCGACCCAATAGGCCCCAGAACACTCGGGGCCATGACTTGATTGTTAACACTGTGAAAACACAGAGGAAAGAAAGGATGGACAGGGTGGATAAGGGGCAAAGATGGGATACTGAGAGCATGGGGGTAGTTTGGGGAGAGGCGGCGAAGCTGAGGGGGACGAATGCCAGAGGCCCTATTTCCTCTCTAATGGCCCCCAAATGAGGGAATATGACGGAATGTTGCTCTGCGAAGCAACTGACCCGAGGGAAACCTACTTCGCCACACCCACCTCCAGGTCTTTATTTGACTTGGACAATACACACATTCGCTGTATAGGGTCCCCCATAAATCGAGGAACGCAGATCCACATATTTTAGCATACATTTAAATATGACTGAACACAAGATGAATACGAATGCCTACAATTTGTTTTCAACTTGTGTTGGAGACGGAACAGACTGTCACAAAAGAACTAGCAAACGGCTACAATAATTGTTGGCTGTTCTCAGGAATCAATTGCAAACTGATGACATTTATGTCAGGTTTATATCAGGTTCGAAAAGCTGTTAACACTTGAATAAGTTTTGAATCAGTCACAGACATGCATTCATGTATTTTAGTTCAATTATTTTACCTAACCATTCAATAACTACTGTATGTATAAAACACAGGCTTGTAAAAAAAAAAAAATAATTCACAACATATTTAACTACACTTAATTCGTTCTAAGTTCAAGTTGTCTATGTTGTTTGGGTCACCAAATAAGATGTTCTGACTCATTCCATGCATTTAATAAGCTGACTTTTTTTTCAGCCATTTTTTAGGTAAGTACTTTTGTCCCTTAAAAAACAACCCACATTTTCTGTATTTCTTGACGTCATAATTCATCAATGCTTCTGTGGAGTAATATGTGACCAGTCATCATCACACTTTTCTCATTGTTTGTTTTTTTTTTTCAAAATGAATGACAAAAATAACCTGTCAGCAACATTCACTTCACTTCAGAACCCGGAAGTGGATGTTCGTGGGTTTTAATGTGCTTTTGCGTAACTTGAATCCATCATTGTGTGTTTGTCACCTCCTCTGTCATCCCCCCGCACTTTCCCCTCCTTTGCAGTCTGCTTTTTATTGGGAAGCAAAGCAGGCCTGAAAAGGGCAATGTGATGGGTGAGAGAACCTGTTTGGCAAAACAGAGAATAGATGTGCAGGTGTAGCCTGTGGGTCCCCTATCTTTTTCTCCCCCCCCTCTTCCCCCATTCTTTTTTTACAATGGAGCGTAACAAGTGCCGACTCTTTCCTCTGACAGGCATTACATTTTCAATGATTGTGTGGAATTGTGATTGTATGGGGAGATTTTCCATGCCTTCACATTCTCTGTACTCTGTGTATCTGTGTGTATATCTGCATGTGTGTGTTAAAAAAAACTGTGAAAAAGCTTGCAGATTTACACACACGTGACTAAGGCTTTCTCCTGCAAATGTGTGACTGAGCTGATAATAACGTATGACCAAACCAGATGGCTGGATCCATGGTGTAGATTGCCGCAGAGTCTACGATGTGCACTGATGTATGGATGCTGTATATGCTCTGCAAATGTGACTATCTGCTTAGTACCTGGCAGGCTCGACCTTTTTGCCTGTGTGTTCTTCTTCAGCACATTCCTGCAGTGGTTCACTCTCCTATCAGCTGGGTGTACATTTAATGTGGCTGTGACTCACTGTGGCAGCACATCTTCACAGTGATGAATGTAGCTGCGGAAATTGCACCTTACCCTTCTTGCATCTGGAGGTGGTTGACATTAACCTCTTGCTCGAGGGAACTTCAGTGTGTGGTTACTGATGTGATTTGAACGTGTCTTGAGGCTGTTTCTGTGTGTGGGCATATATACGTGTAAATCATGCAGAAAAATCAAGGGGGAACCACAAGCGTGAGCTGAAGCAAAGTGCAACAAGTGACGCTGAAGGGGAAGAACACCAATTGCTCTAACACTTACCAAAGGTGTGACACTCTTCACACAAATCACACACAAATTATTGGTTGGCTCAAATAACTGAGATGCAGCAATTTGAGGCAGAATTTAAGCTTACACCAGAGGGCCAATCTCCTCTGAATGCAGAGGGGCTCTGCAAGACCTACATCGGGGGATTCCATTTACATTACAAACGTTTTTAATATTTAAGTACACATATATATATATATATATATATATATATACACACACACGCACACACACACACACACACACACACACAGGTACGATACAGAATTTTTTTTATTTTTTATTATTATTTTTTTTTTAACGTCACAGTAAGTACGACGGTAACCAAGCGTGCCTTCTTGTGCCAGGTTAATGAACGGCGTCGTATGCCGGTACCTTCGATAAATTGAGGACCCCCTATAATTTTATCACTGACCTGCCCTAAACAGGTCCAACACCCACAATGACCCAGACAATGACCAGAAGATAGAAAACAGAGCTTGGGGGTGAGGTGACAGAGTTGAAAGTGCTGAGATTCTCATTGGGAGTGACAATGATGGCACAGGATAAGAAAAGAGCTCATCAGAAGCTTGGAGATAAAACTAGAGAGTTCAGATGCAGATGGTTTGGACATGTGCAAAGGAGGGACAATGGATATACAGTGCTGTACAGTATCTTTAGAAGATGCTAAAAATGGAGCTGCCTGTTGTAAAGAGCAAGATTGATTAATGGAAGTGGTGAAGGAAGACTTGCAGATAGCTGAGAGGTGGAGCAGAGTATACAGATTCTGGGAAAAATCGAAGAGGGTCGTTCACTGTCAGGGGTAGCCCTGACGCTGAAACAGATTGATGAAATTAGAACAGACTTGTTGACCAGTGTCACAGACTGAGGTCGACTTAGAGGTTATACTGAAATGTAGAGTACTTCAACCTGTACTAGAAATAATGTTCCGAAACTGCCAAAGTGATCGTGATTAATAAAACACATTTTGTTTTCATTCTGAGCACAAAGAGTAAGACTATTCGCAAGCTTCTTGAATCAGCATAAAACTTAAATGACATAGTTTTTCGTTACGTTTTTACACGTCTTTGTTCAACTGGTTGTATTAGAACACTGTGTCCATGTAGCGCCGTTTCAAAATCTTCAAACAGATTTAGTAAATTCATTCTAACCGCATGCTTATTTTTTCAAGGGAAGACAATTTCCAAGAAAAGCACGAGTGTCGGCGCAACAACACATCTCAATTAAATTATTGCAGTCAGTGTTCGACTCCAATTTATTGGAAAATTACATAATTGAATAGGACATCATGTGTTCGTGGGGAAAATTTGGGTTGGATCAATGGAAGATATTCATGTCAAAATAAACGGCATGGTGTAGGGTTGAGAAGGAGGAGAGAGAAGAGAACAGAAAAGGGAGCTTAGAGAGGAGTCGAACCAGTGTGGAGGCTCTTTGTGTGGGATAAACTACAGTGGAGCAAGCAAGGCTTGACCTGCTTCTGGGATGTGTGGGTCAGCCAAGTCTTGTGGAGCAGCCAAGAGTGCAGAAGCGGCTAGTCAACCCTGTACTGACACAAAGAGGGCTTTCTCCGGACCGCAAGTCTGCAGCGACCCGGGACGTGCAATTGGGCCGGCGAACGACAAAAAGGGAGGCTGATTTGCATTACGTGCAGAGAGAACACAGAAATACGGATGAAGACATCTTAGGCAAACCTTATAAGCTTAAACATCTCTCTATGCGTCATCTATAGTGATGCATATAATGTTTTATGGTTGTGTTACATGGTATAATTTAGACGGAACAGTGGTCAGCAACTCCGCCTCTCAGTGCAGAGGAGCAGGGTTCGATTCCGGCTCCAGGCTTCCTGTGCGAAGTTTGCATATGTTCTCGCCGTGCCTGCGTGGGTTTTCTTCGGGTACTCAGCTTTCCTCCCACATTCCAAAAACATGCATGGCAGGTTAATGGAGCACTTTAAATTGTCCCTCGGGGTGATTGTGAGCGCGGATGGTTGTTCGTCTCTGTGTGCCCTGCGATTGGCTGGCAACCGGTTTAGGGCGTCCCCCGCCTACTGCCTGGAGACAGCTGGGATAGGCTCCAGCATGCTCGCGACCCTCGTGGGGATAAACGGATTCGAAAATGGATGGACGGATGGATTATGTAACAAACACATTCATCTGGGACGGAAAACACATTTTTATTCAGTGCCCCACTCCATCCTCCCTTTTCCTCTTCAGCTTGTAAATGAAGTCAGGTCTGGGCTGACTTGGGTAAACAGACCCAGTCCGCCAGTTAATAGAGCTTAATTAGCTTGACTGAAGCTTTAATGGGGAGATATGAGGTAAAGAGAGAGCAACCCCTCTAAAGATGACCTTTCACCTTTGAGCTTTAGCCCCTTTTCCCCCTCAGATCAGAGCAACCTGGAGAGAAGTACTCAAGGATCCAGACGCGCCCCTCTAAAGATGACCTTTCACCTTTGAGCTTTCGCCCCTTTTCCCCCTCAGATCAGAGCAACCTGGAAAGAAGTACTCAAGGATCCAGACGCATGTGTGGGTGCGCACGCCTGTGATCCAACGTGTGCATAGGTGGGCAAATCATTTGACATAGCCCAGCCTTGGCCTCCCTGCTGTTTTAACACAAAAATAAAATCTAAATACAGAGGCAAGACTCACACGCACACATCACACTTGATGGTGACAGGTAGTGCAAGTTCAAAGTCAGGAAATGATTCTATTAAAAAAAAAAAAAAAAAAAAAAAAAACAGGACAGCCATGTAATAATAGTTGGCGCTTTGATTCTGAATGTCGTTAACTGTTGTGTTTGTGAGAGCTTTTTTGGCGTTGTGTCTCTCTTTCTTTGTGTGAGGCACACTGAGTTGCCTTTATGCCTTAATGTGATAAATAAAAAAAAAAAAATGTCTTGCCTTGCCTTATAATATTAACTGGACATAATCTGTTACTTTTTGATACCGGCTTCATTCAGGAGGACTCCAAAACAATTTTAAAGCCCACACACTAAACACACGCTGCTTTTGGTCATTTAGCTAACAGCGCTTGTGATTGTCAGTTAAACATCTTCTTAGACTGTGCTTAAATGTAAAAAAAATAACTGTGATCTATTTTGCTGTTGTTTTTGTAAATAAGTAGTTATTTTGTTTCTCCATCCTTAAAAAGTTGTGTACATAGATAGAGCTTTTGGATCATAATAAAACATTAGCCAACGGCATGTCCAGTTGAAAGAAAAAAAACACGTGGACTCGGAATTACCTTGATTGGTCCTTAAAGGTCATCTGATCTTCATCGGAGTCACTTCAATAGACACATTCAATTTGCGTAAACTAATAACTGAAAAACAATTACATGTTTTCATGTTTTTTACTGGACATGGAGTAAACATTCACGGTGCACACTGAAAAATAAAATGGTGCGTTGAGTTTACTCAATTTCATTTTGTCAAGTGGCTGCACACTGTTTCGCTCTGTTCTGTTCTGTCTAAACAAACAGAGTGGACGGTTAAAGCTTTTGCTTACTTGACTTTAATAGGCACAACACTGGAAGCACATGTATGGAACGCAGTCTCGCAACATCGGGGAGAACACGTCACTTCCGGTTCCCTCACCCAAAGCTGTCCCTAGAGCAACAACTTAATCTAACAATACTATTGTTACACACACAATAGTATCATCTGGACTTAGACCCTGAACTAGTTGCCAGCCAATCGCAGGGCACACGTAGACAAACATTCACGCTCAAAATCACCTCTAGGGACCATTTAGAGTGTTCCATCAACCTGCCATACATGTTTTTAGAATGTGTGGGGGGGGGGGGACCTGAGCACCCGGAGAAAACCCACACAGGCACGGGGAGAACATGCAAACTTCACACATGCCTTCACACACAAGAGTAACTTAATTAAAAAGCTATGAAATGCTTATGTCAAGTTTACCTCACATCTGGTTACATTCGTACATATGCTGCAATATAATCACGCAACGCGTCAGCTATCCATCTTGTGTGGCTCAGGTGGTCACATGGTCGACTCCCAAACCAAACGTTGTAGGTTCAACGTTACAAGGAGACCATCTCACCCACAGAATGTCTTTAACAAAAGAAAACACCTCTTGAATGGTCTAGTGAGAGTCCTGACCTGATGTTGATTGAGATGCTGTGGCATGACCTCATAAAAGCAATTCACAGAAGACATTCCAAGAATATTTCTGAACTGAAATCTTTGGCGGAAAGAGAAATAATACCAAATCCTTTCTGACTGTCTTTTGCATCTACAAGAAATGATTGCTTGATGTTATATTTGCCAAAAAGTGATTGAATACAAAAGTTCACATACATTTCCAAATTGCACTGTAAATGATTCCATGTTGTGTTCAATAAAAATATGTTGACATATGTTTGATATATCCGTGTCTATAGTTCTGACTTCCATGAAGATCAGAAAAACTTTCATTGCCAATTCATGTAGAAATCAAGGTATTTCCATTGAGTTCCCTTTTATTTATTTATTTTTGCAACTGTCTATAGTCAGATATGCATGATTGTCTTTGTATGGACCAAGTATTTTTAAACTGGGAGGCAATATAACCCCCCTAAATTTGGTGCACGAGTGTAAAACGAACAAGGTTCACTGAAAGTGTGTCAATATATGTGTGTGTGTGTAGGTGTAATTCATAGCCAGTAAAATGTAGATGGAAGGTATGGTGATGCACAAGGGGGACAAGGGGTGAACAATCAACCCTGGGTGAACTCGACCCATTAACACACACACACACACGCACACACACGCACAGACATACACACGCATTCAGTGTCTCTCTTGGGCTCGAGATAACTGAGTCAAGGGCTCAGAGGTCAAAGTTCAGGGCTCCGGCTCATGGGCAACACATGGAAGAGATCAAGAGGTTCTGGATTCCATAAAGCTTGAGCAGGGCTGGACTTATTTATGGCCACATGGAAAAAATCAGAACCCTTCTCCCTGCAGTCAAAGCCTTGACTGATAGAAATACAGTAGAGATGGAAACTATGTTGAAAACAATGCCTGAAATACTTCTTCCCTTCATACTCGCTTTCCAAAAGACTTGATCTCAGTGGCTCTCTGAAAGGAGGCTCTACCCCCCCACCAAAAAAAAAAAAAAAAAGAGAGAAACATAAAACAGTGAAATATCGTTTGTATAAATCAGAGTCATGAGGGGGCTCAGAATGAGCAGGATGTTGTGACAAGCAGTGGTTTGGGGTTTGCACCACAAACTTATCAAGAAACTTTGCTAGAGCTACCAAACGTTTCAGGCTAAAAGGTTCGTGGAGTGTTAAGTACGCATTTCATGGACCGACTCATACACATGCTGAGACCTTGAATCACACCCTTGTCACTTCACATATTCTAAATGTGCAAATACAGCATACTGTCATTGAGACTTCAGATTGAGCAACCAGAACTTAAAAATACAGAAAGACATCAGGCCAAGCCAAACCCTGTGAGAAAATAAAGGACTAGAACAACTAACCTCAAAAAGTCACAACAACTATGTGACAAAAACACTGATTTGTCGTGTTATTGGCTGCTTAAATCCCCTACAAGTTTGGATTTTCTGTCAATGTTAACTGATATTCAGATGAGTTTGACATAGCGCCAAAAGCATAATGCTGAACATCGCAAGGCTGAGGTTGAGCTGCATTGTGTTTGTTCACGCGTGCCGAGATCCATAAAGCACTTACATTCCCTGTCCTTTACTGACTATTATGTGAGTGTGGCACAGAGGTGGACCAAATACAAATACATGTTGTTCCAACCCATCCATCCATCCATCCATCCATCCATCCATCCATCCATCCATCCATCCATCCATCCATCCATCCATCCATCCATCTGCTTTAACGTCGCAAGGGATAAAGGGGTGCTGGAGCACATCCCAGTTGTCTTCGGGCAGTAGGCGGGGGACACCCTGAACCGGTTGCCAGCCAATCGCAGGGCACACAGAGAAGAACAACCATCCGCGCTCACACTCACACCTAGGGACAACTTGGAGTGTTCAATCAGCCTGCCATGCATGTTTTTGGAATGTGGGAGGAAACCGGAGTACCCGAAGAAAACCCACGCAGGC
>NW_017805695.1:3143710-3186230 GCF_001891065.2 Hippocampus comes
CCATCCATCCATCCATCCATCCATCCATCCATCCATCCATCCATCCATCCATCCATCCATCCATCCATCCATCCATCCATCCATCCATCCATCCATCCATCCATCCATCCATCCATCCATCCATCCATCCATCCATCAACCCATCTATCCATCCATCCATCCATCCATCCATCCATCCATCCATCCATCCGTCCATCCATCCATCCACTATCCGAGCTGCTTCTTCTCACAAGGGTTGCATTCTCAGTCTAGGATGGAGTTCTTTTGGATTTACTTAATTCAAACACGTACATCGGACGGATGATTAAAATGTGGTCAACATATGTAATTTTCCTAAAAAATAAACAAATATGTATTTTAGTCAAGTACAATGCAAAATCAATAACTTTTTTGGGTGCATATTCCATCGCTAACCTATGCTAACACAAAAATAAAATCAGAACTATGGCAAATATATTGATGAAAAAAACACTTCCTGCCAAAAATATCCAGTCCAATGAAAAATGGTAAATATGGTAGCTGAGCATGCCTTCTTGTGCTGCGTGACAACATTTGTAACCTTGAAATGTCAACACTGTCATGAAGTGAAGACTCTGGAATTTTTTCCTACACGTAACCGACTTACCCATAATGAGTCTCAGACCTAAACTGGACAAATATGTTATTTTGTGGTTGGATGACAGAAAATATTCTGGATCAATTGTCTCAAGTAGACTATACATCTACTTTAAAAAATTCAGATCCATTTTTTTTTTTTAAGTAGACCAGACATCTATTTTTAAAAAATGTATCCGGATCCACATGATTGATATCATTTTGTGCAACCACTTGACAACCACTTGACAAATTGAGTACATTCATCACACCATATTTTTCAGTCTACTTTTGGTTCCTCGCCCACCAGTTGAGAAGCACTGTTCTTGTGGTCATAAATCAGAACTATGGCAAATATATTGATGAAAAAACAAAAATATCCAATCCAATGAAAAATGGTAAATATGGTAGCTGAGCATGCCTTCTTGTGCTGCGTGACATTTGTAACCTTGAAATGTCAACACTGTCATGAAGTGAAGACTCTGGAATTTTTTCCTACACGTCACCGACTCACCCATAATGAGTCTGAGGCCTAAACTGGACAAAAATATTATTTTGTGGTTGCATGACAGAAAATATTCTGGATCAATTTTCTCAAGTAGACTATACATCTACTTTAAAAAATTCAGATCCATTTTTTTTAAGTAGACCAGACATCTATTTTTAAAAAATGTATCCGGATCCACATGATTGATATCATTTTGTGCAACCACTTGACAACCACTTGACAAATTGAGTACATTCATCACACCATATTTTTCAGTCTACTTTTGGTTCCTCGCCCACCAGTTGAGAAGCACTGTTCTTGTGGTCAGCACAGCTTCCTCACCGTTCTGAGGTTCAGGGTTCAAATCTCACTTCTGGCTTTTACAATTTTATTCCAGAATTTGTCTTAAAGGGCACGATTCAGGATAAATTGTGAATTACTAGGGGCATGTTAATAAGCATGTGGATAGTGAGAGAGGCTACACAGGTTTAAACTATTTCACTGTAGTTCAACATAGGGAAGACAAAAGTCAGAATCATTCTTCTGTGTACGTGTGTGTTTGTGGCTGGAGGTTGGGGGTGGTTTGTTGCATGAGCATGCCTGTACGTGTTGTCATGTCAATGGGGCTCACCACTTCAAGCTTCTGAGACAATAGCAGTGAGATAATGAAGAAAGGGGCCAATAACAGCTGATGGAAAACAATGCAGCGGTAATGACTCTGGCACAGAAAGTGGAGTTTACTGGTCTTCATGGACGCTTCCTTCCTTCCTGTCCTGCTTTATCAACATACAGGAAAGAAAACAACCCCCTGCCACCACTACTTCTGAGTGAGTGAAGCGTCTTTCCACTCTTCACGATTCCCCTCCTCCACCCTCCTTAAGGACATCTACTCATTTAGTTGTTCAGTTTTCACTTGATTATACAATTCGAATATCTTGCAACACCATCTCTGATTCATCCAGCCATTTATTTTCTGCATTCCTGCCGAATGATTGTGTTGTCACCACTATCCTTCTCAATACACACAGGAAGAAGACATCCCATCCCTTTGTTTTCCTCCTCAATGTGTTTTTATTCTCCAGAGGGAAGTTGGACACGTTTTCAATGAGGGATGCTGCATGCTGTTCTCATCCCACTCCACTTCATGCTCTTCCTCTTTATTCCTTATCTGTGCTCACCGTCCTGGACCCTGACCCGTCTGCAGAGAGGAAGGCCTGCATGAGGTTAACATAATAGCATGACTCCCTTCACACACCAGCTTAGCTCTTTTTAACCCCAGGATCACATTGTCTGTGCTTCCTGGCCCTTACTTTTCCCATCTTACAGTTTGATACTTTGAAAATGATAAGAGGCCTTTGAAGAGGTGCTTAGAATAATGACAAAGGAGTACCTAAAGATTTTGAAGAGTTTCCTTTCCATCCAGATTGATGCCTACACTGCGAAGTTATTAAAGGATGGGAATGTCATAAATACAAGTTATTGGCCAGCAAGTATCCCCCCCGCCCTCTTCCTGATTTTTAATGTATTCATTGATTTATTTTGGCTGATGTATCTTCCTTCACTGGTCATCATTTACTATTGATTGATGAGTCTGTGGAGGAATTTTGGCCCACTGCTCTATGGAGAATTGTTTTAACTCCGTCATATTGGAAGGTTTGCCACTTGACCTCATTTAAGGGTCATACCACAACAACTCTAAGGTAGTTCAGTCTAGTCTTTTTTCATTAAAAATATCTTCACCCAGAATTCATTCATTCAAGTCTTCATTCTCATAAATCCTCACAGGTTTTACACAGTCAGACGCTGATCATCTACTGCTTTGAAGCATAGAGTGGGTTGTTCCAATGCGCGAAACTGGACAGTTAGTGGATAAATGTTGAGTTTTATCCCACTCATCGGACGCTCAGCGTCTCTGGGGGTCTATGGGCCAGTGGGCTGACTTGGACGCTCAGCTTCTGAACGATGATTGGATGATCTGGCTGAGGTGGAATCTCTCTTTGACTGACAGGGAAATAAGCAAATCTGCGAAGCTGTAGTATAAACCTCCACAAAGTTTTCTGAACTGATCCACAGACTTTACCGGTCCCAGTGACAAAAAAAAAACCCGACTAACCTTGTGTTTGGCAACTCATTTTCTTGAAAAAGAACGCAGGGTGGAATTTACATAGACTGTAAATTAACTCATCTATGATGCAGGCCGGATAAAAATGTTAGTTTCCTCTCCTTGAATGACCAGGAGCTGCCACTGCTCTTTACTTTAAGAACTTTTTTCACACAGAGCCCACCACACAATTGTACAAATCGGCATTAATCAATTTTTCCTTTGACCTTAGTTTGTGTACCAACATGCTCAAAATCCACAAGAAGAACTGGATGATATTGATTCATGGTCAGGTTGATGGCATCAAAGTTTAAACCAGCATGGAGGTTTGCTCACATTATCATCATGGGACACAAACATTTTGCTTTTTTTGCCCGTTGTAAATTCTGAGTGAGAGATAGCGAGGGGGGCTGGCGCAGACAAAGAGAGAGACTTAATCCCCACATTGAGAGTGAGACAGGCTCTGCATAAAAAATGAGCAGTTCAAAAAAACATCAGTATGCATGACCCTCCATCTCCACAACAGAGCAGTAACCAGAACAACAAGCCACTGTGACACCATTGTCTTCCAAACCAACAAAGGATGGCTGATGGGTGCATTACTACATTTATGAAAAGAAATGTGCAAAATTCGTAAATGTTTAATTCAAGTTTGGGTGAAGAGACACAAAAAATGATTTTGTGTCCCAGCAGCAGAAGATGCAGTACATGTTATTGCTCTCACTGATTTTTTTTTTTTCTAATCCACTGATCTAAAGCCTGATTCCCACCTCAGTCCCAATTGGCCCTCCAAGGGTCAAATTAGTTCTAATGCCAACAACTTAGCTGGGCTTGAACAAACAGCTGGCTCCATGTGGGGCCGTATGAGTCCAAAATGGCTGAGTGGTAACAACAGTGAAGATCCAACACCATGACATTCCCACAGTCTTGGTCCAAAGCATTTTCGCCCAGAGGAGGACTTCTGAAGATTAAACAAGGAGATGCTATTCTTGTTGGTGTTACAGAGAAACTGTTTCCCATGGTATGGATGTCTGGGTGTGTGGATGGTCATTTGAAAAACATGGAATATGGCAAATGTGGGAACAGCACCTTCGTCAAATTCAGGTGCATCTCTTAAGTCAAAAAGCCATCAATCTCTCAAAACCACAAGCTTGTGAACAAAAATTTTCAAATGAGAACAATTAAATGTAGAAATTAATTTTTCTTTATGGCAATTATTTTTCTTTTCATGGACTTTGAGTGGAAGAGCCTGCTGACGCTGGAATTGAGTTCATTTCTACTTTTTACATCATGATGATGGCTCAAAATCCTCGTCATTTAATAAGAGCGGGTCCATCCATCTTCTACCGCTTATCCGGGGTCGGGCTGGGGGGGCAGCAGCTATAGCAGAGAAACCCAGACTTCATTCTCCCCAGCCACTTCTTCTCGCTCTTCCCGGGAAATCCCGAGGCGTTCCCAGGCCAGCTGGGTGACATTGTCTCTCCAGCGTGTCCTGGGTCGTCCCCGGGACCTCCTGCCGGTGGGACATGCCCGGAACACCTCACCAGGGAGGCGTTCTGGAGGCATCCTAATCAGATGCCTGAGCCACCTCATCTGGCTCCTCTCAATATGGAGGAGAAGTGGCTCGACTCTGAGCCCCTCCCAGATGACTGGGCTTCTCACCTTATCTCTAAGGGAGAGCCCGGACACCCTGCGGAGAAAACTCATTTCGGCCGCTTGTATCCGGGATCTCGTTCTTTTGGTCACGACCCATAGCTCGTGACCATAGATGAGGGTTGGGACGTAGATCGACCGGTAAATTGAGAGCTTTGCTCTTTGGCTCAGACCGATACAAAGTCAAGAGCGAGTCATTTGGCTATAGAGGCAGATGCCAAGGGACTCCAGCAGCCAAATTATAGGGGTGGAAAAAATGCCTGTGAGTATTAATTCCATTAGTTTCTATTCATCTATGTATTCAAAGGCACATCAATACCCGATTACTGTAATATGAAAAAAAAAATCCCAATAAGTCCCGATGACACTCACCTAACCTACCATCGCAACAACTTCCCTCTGCCGCCCTGTTTTGGCTGATTGCCATCTCTGATGCCCCTGATTCTGATGGCTATAATCAGTAAATCAATTAACGTTTTTGTTTCATGTAGCGAAGCCGCAAAGCGGGTCCTAAAATAAGATAATAATAGCGATTACCAGTACGTACTCAATATAGTGTCTACTTGATATCGGCTTAATGTATGCGTTTATTATATGTTGATAGCATTGACATTTGAAAGGCTAACATTTTTTTCCTGCTATTAATCATCTAATGCTATTTCCTGTTTCACACTTTCAGGCTCTTAATCTTATTTGGATGTGTGAGTTAAAATCATCTGAAGCATGTTTATTGCTTTAAACTTTGCATCCACACATGGTTGTTCTGATTTTTTAAAATTATTTTTAAAATGATTGTTTTGCAAGAAGTTTAATTGTTCCTTTGAGACTTATTTAAGAAACAAGCCTGTAAAGCTGAGTCAAATTAGATCCGTTTGTTCAACAGTTATATTTGACAGAATTGTATTCAAGAATCAAAGTCAGCTATTAGGATAGTCTTTCACACATGAGCGGTCAACGTCAATACTTTTACCGTATCATTACAGTCTTCATTTGTAGTCTTCATGGTTTTTAAGAACATAAAGCCCTAAAACCCCAGACAAGCAGACTGAGGTGGCATTTGAACTCAGCAACAGATGGGCAAATAAGAAGCCAAAAGACAAAAACATGCTAAGAGGAAGGAGACAGCACAGGAAAGGAACATAACGTGGAAAGAATCAGGCAACATGTGCTGCTGCCAGTCTCCTGTGTAATCCCCTTGGATTTTTTTCTGCTTCACTTTCCCACGTTTGCAGTGTTAATTGATAAACAGAGCAAGCGAACAGGACTCCATGACTAATCGTTCTGGCTGTGTGCATGTGCGTGTGCATGTGCGTTTTTATGAATCAGTGAAGGTGCCAGAGGATATGTTTTAAGTACAATAACATCTTAAACCCAGACAAAAAAACATGACCATTATAATTTATTATTATTATATATTTTTTTGCATCCTTCTTTCTGAATGAAACTGAACTGTCCCAAAAAAAAGAACAAAAGCTATTTTCTTAGCTGAACTAAGGGTGTATTCACACCAGAAATGTCTTTTCGTCCGCGTGTTTGGTACACTCGCTGGACTTCGGCCCAGGTAGCATGGGATCGGTTCCAACTCAGTGACAGTATGCATGTGGGTGTGAATGGTCATTTTTTTTTCTACATGTGCCCTATGACTGACTGGCGACCAGTTCAGGGTGTAGTCTGCCTTCCGCCCAAGGTCAACTGAAACAGGCTCCAGCAAGTCCCTGTGACCCTGATCAGGAGAAGCGGTGAAAAAAAAATGTGTACCGGTATATATAAAATTTTTAGCTCACATTTGTTGCCCACATAGCAATTAATTGATTCCTTTGTGACCAGCATCTGCACGGTCTTTGGCTCCTCCCTGGGCGTCAGCCAATCACAAGTTACCATCTGGAACACACCCCTCTCGCTCACCCTCCTGACACTCACATAAACATCCAGGGACTGTTAACTCACGAGCTTTAGTCATACTCCCAACCACAGGGATTACGCCCACATGATAGTCCCACACACACACTGACTCATTCACGACCTCACTGCTGACTCATAATCGGGAAATAAGCAAGTTGGATCAGATGTGACCACAACTTCATTGCATTACTGAGCAGTGACTTTAAAAAAAAACTATAAAAGATGTTGTTTTTCTACTTTTTTGCATTATGTGCCATTTTTAATGAATAAAAAATCGGATCCGCTGAATATAAAAAGAAAACCACAAGTTAAAAGTGATTCCCAAAACATGATTATGTTTGAGTGAACTGTTACTGTATATGCTACATGATGTTTTGCAACAACATTTGGTGAGTGGTCTAATTAAGAGAAAAACTGCTTACGCAAAACATGGGATGATCTAACATCTAGCACTCTAAATTGTCCCGAGGTGTGAATTTGAGTGTGAATGGTTGCGTGCTCTGCGACTGGCTGGCAACCAGTACATGGTGTACCCTGCCTACTGCCCAAAGACGGCTGGGATAGGCTCCAGCATGCCTGCGACCCTCATGAATACAAGCAGCTCGAATGGATGGAAAATAAGGTCTTTCTTCTCTTCTGTCCTTTCGGCAGGATTTAGACCGTTGGTATTGTCTTCATTTTTTTAATTTTTTTTTTATGTAACTGAATTGGAAAATTCAAGAAAGGGAAACTGACTTTGGACTCCGCTACCCAGCGTTGAGACAACAGAGCCATCACAGATGAATAAGCCTTTTCAGAGTGAGTGCCTTTTCTAGACAGTTGAGAATGTCCTTTGTCCTGTCTAGAGTACCAGTAAGCAAGTCATCTTTGCAGAAACGAAGGATAAACCAGATGGCTGTCATAGTACCAAGGCTGACCTGTGGGAGGTAGCATGGAGCCAGCGGGCATCCAGATTGCATTGCCTACTGCCCAAAGACGGCTGGGATAGGCTCCAGCATGCCTGCGACCCTCATGAATACAAGCAGCTCGAATGGATGGAAAATAAGGTCTTTCTTCTCTTCTGTCCTTTCGGCAGGATTTAGACCGTTGGTATTGTCTTCATTTTTTTAATTTTTTTTTTATGTAACTGAATTGGAAAATTCAAGAAAGGGAAACTGACTTTGGACTCCGCTACCCAGCGTTGAGACAACAGAGCCATCACAGATGAATAAGCCTTTTCAGAGTGAGTGCCTTTTCTAGACAGTTGAGAATGTCCTTTGTCCTGTCTAGAGTACCAGTAAGCAAGTCATCTTTGCAGAAACGAAGGATAAACCAGATGGCTGTCATAGTACCAAGGCTGACCTGTGGGAGGTAGCATGGAGCCAGCGGGCATCCAGATTGCATGAAAATACAAAGAAAAATAAAGAGTATTAGTATTATTACTGTGAATATTATTGCAGTATTATAGTTAGTAGCATTAGTAGTACAAAGTAAAAGAAGAAGCTGGAATAGAAGAAACTAGAATAATTGCTAGCTTTTCTGTTGTAATGAACGAATTGGGAGACATAAACACACACAAATCACCCCAATCATGGACATTTAGTCCAAAAAAAATTTGTGCCAAGTTGAATTTATCATAGTCGAGCTAACGTGGATGGCCATGTGGTAAGAGGTTCAGCAAATTGGACTACACCAGAGCAAAGCTGGGGGAGCATATACCGGTATTTGCAATTTCTTTTGCTCTTTTTTGAGTACGCTGACTGATTCTTGGCAGGTATTGAACACTTTCTTCAAAAAGACACGTTTGCTTGCTTCAAGTTGTTTATTTACCATGATACTAAACACAAAATAAAGAGAATTACAAGTTGCATATTCAACCAAACCTATAGCTTCAACTTTCACAGTCTGCTAGCTTAATGCTAGCAGACAATGTGAAAACACCATAGATGAGCTGAAGAAATTAGCATTTATGCCACTGTAGATAAGAATATTCAAGCAGTGTGGCAACGTATAAATCCAGCAAATATAAAAACATTCATAGGCTTATCTCTGGCGTTTGGCCAAAACCTACAATGTCAACATTTTGTACATTTTTTTCTCCAGCAAAAGACACAATTGTTCAGTCCCCACATGTGTGTTATTTTTACAAATGAGTGACTCATGTAAATGTTTAAAAAGGCTTGCTCTCATTAATGATGCACTGTTAATGACTCAAGAAGCTTGCGGGTTTTTTCCCCTCCTTTCTGAAAAGTGGTGGTTTTAGAGATACATAGATTCTAGCTGTGTCCAGCAAATTTTGCTACCCCTATTGTTTGTGCCTTGATCTGTGCTGAAATCTCAGAGTAATAGAGACAGTCATGACATGCCTGTAGAATGAATCCATTGGTCGTCACATATAATTCTGGCAAGAAGTTGATCACCCTTCCAATTGTTTTTCTGGGGTAAAACAGGACATTTTAATTTAATGACTTGTAAACTGGGGTAACTGGGTACACGTCAATACAAATGAATTCTACCATGATCACATTTAATAAAATACAGTGTTCCTATTGTGTATGCAATATATTTTAAAGTGAGGTCAACAGCTGTTGTTTTACAGCCAAAATTGAAGAGACAGAAGAAGAAGAAGAAACCGTTTTTATGGCTCTTGGAGAGAAATCCATAAGAGCAGCCACCCATCAAAGAGCCGTAATTCTCAACCACTACAACCATCGACGGTGAGTCACTGAGAGCTGCAGCTGAAGCGGATGGTCTGTTCCCCTGGTCACTGAACTTCTAAGTCCCTTAAGAAATTTGAACAAAATGACCTCAACAGCTTATTGGGTTGATGGTTTGATTTGGAATGACTGTCTGCCACATGTGTGGATAAAAAAAAAACAAAAAAAAAAACCAAGGAAAAAAAACTGTAAACAGTGAATTCAAACACACAGAGTGTTACCTTTTCAAGTCACAAAGTGTGATGCAGTTTATACTCTTTTTATCCATCCATCTTTTCTACCACTTATCCTTAAGATTCTACTGTATATTTTTATATCGCTTCTTTTTTGTTGACCACATTCACATATAACAATCAACTATGGTGTCCACAAATCTGATTTCCAAATTGTTGCAAATTTAACATTTATTTCTTCCCTCCTGTGTTATATTATCCACTTCCTCTATGGTTCACGTATGAAGCAGTTGTCCTCTGGTGGACAAAGAAGTCACTGAGACAGACAGACAGTCAGTTAGAAGATTGGTGCACATTACGACTAATTGATGCAATCATAATAAAAGGCCAGTAAATCCCCACCATTAGCTTGTTAGCAACAGGAAAGTGAGGCTGGCTTTTATCACTCCTTTTCACTGCTGCTGACCAGACTCGTGGCTGTGTCTTCACACGGCATCATACACATTTTAGTTTCCTTTGCTTTTGTTTTGTTCCTGATAGCTGTTACTTTCGTATCAATTGATGCCAGTTCAGAGGAAAATGACAGTACACATGCAAAGACTTCACAATGCTTTACGTTGTCTTTTTCTTGATTCTTCGGTCTTGCTCTGGACACGGTGTCATTCCATTACTTCAGGGGGAATTCCCTTATTTTCTGGTCACAGTGGTTGGCTCTGAATAGGCCCAGCTATGATGAGAGCACAGAGTGGAGGTTGTGTGTGTGACTGCGTGTTAGCTGGTGTGGGGGTAGTTGGGGTGCAGTCATGGCCAATGAAAGCCTGTTTTGTTGGGCTCCTGCTGTTTGACAGTGGAGTTATCCTCCCAGGACTCATCTTCAGCCAACCACACCCGCTCTGCCTTTCATATGGTAAGGATTCCCTAATGTCTTTAACACTCACCCAATTTCTTCGGCACTCCCGAGCAACCAAAGGGACTGCCCACCCAACCCTGGCAGCCCCCGCTCTGCTATGGCAACCGCCCACCACCACTGCTACCCCGGCAACTGCTTCTACTCCAATGAACCTGCCCCGGCAACTGCTTTTAACTCCCAATCAGTTCAGGTTCATTTCTGACTCCGTTGCTGTAAGGGCTAAGAGGTGGGAACTGAAAGAGTAGAATAGGCAAGGGCCGAGATGTGCGCATTTGGGGCGTGCATGTTATGGTGCAGTTACCACCCCCTATAACTTACATTCAAAAGTAGTTGTTGAGACTTTCGGCTTGCACCATCGAGGATCGCCACAGTGAGTCACTCCCATGATTGTTTGTTGTTTTGGGCCCGATGCCATTCCGGCCCACAATCCAACCATATACTTCGATATGGGTTTGTGATTGGCAGGAGCTGGGTAGCAACATGTACCACCACTCCACTACCAGTGTAATATATACTCAAAAGTCAAAAGAGGAAACACAGGTGGAAAAGACACTTGAAAGAATGTGATGGTTCTGATCAGATCTACAACAGTTAAAAATGAGTGACATTTTTTGGCAACATTTGATACTTTCTACACTTTTCCACACTCGTATTCACATTGAGTGATAAACTGTGTCGTGAAGAATGAATGGTTCATGTCAGTTGGTGGTGTAGCCATATTGGGCCCTGGTCAAATAAACGTTGGATTTCCACAGGATCTTCAAGTCTGGATTTGCATTTGAATCCATTTGTGAATAGCTGGAATTATGCCTCCGTGAGTGGTGTCCAACAGAGCTTTTTTCCAGACTGTCTCTCTACCCGTTCTTTTTCTCATTATTCTCATCGCCCCCCACCCCCACCCCCTTCAACTCTTGTTTTCTAACACAAAGCCGCATTAGATAAAGATCACGCTCACCATGAAGGTCCTTGGAGTCATCATTCAAGCCATATGTTATGGATGTAATTGAAGAACATAATGTTTTGCATTTACATTTCATGAGGATGAATGGCTACAATTGCAAAGAGTGTGGTTGTAGTTTGCTTACTGATTATTTTCCTCTTAACTTGTGAGATACCTTGATAAATAATAAGAAAATATTTGGAATCTGGATTAATAAAGAACCTGTTGCTAAGATGAAGGAAAATTCCCTCCTCAGCTCTATTTGACTGATTGACAGGGAGCTCAGTGGCATGAATATTCATAACCACAGCCCCACTAAGTTTTCTCACAGCGAGAAGTAAACTTTGCCAGGGGAGAGAGTATCGCTGTTGGCTGCTTTCTTCATGTGGAAATTTGGTGCTTCTATTCAACTCCCAGCAGGGATTTTAATAAATGACTGAGGATAGAAGAGTAACGGGTCATGGGTGGTGTTACGTGAATGGGTGGGCTTGAGGGAGTCTTGACTGAAAGAGAACAAGATTTGAGGATTTTGCCTGGGTCAGTCTTTTGTCTCATTCAGCCTCGACCAGTGAACATGAATTAAATATCCAAAAAGCAGATGATGATAAAGCCCGTATCTTAATGAGGGGCGAACGTATGGAAAAAGTGGAATATATTTTGGGGCATCTTACTTTGCACAGCACACAAAAACAGTTTTACAAGTGTGATGTAAAAATGCTTGGCAATGTGACTGGAAATGCTGGGAATGGAGAAGCAATTGTGTTCACTGACGTAAGGATGGGTAGGTGATGGAGCATAACTATAGTGCCTCTATTTTAAACATTTAATGCTAAGAAGACTTTTTCAGACAGGGGTCCCAAATCCAAACAAGACAATGTTATAATGATGTAAGCACATTCTTTATTTTTTTTAAGAGTTTTGTTTCTGCAATACACACAAAGCCTGTTTATTCAGTTAATGATCATTCATGCAAAATCCAAACGCACACCTGTATGCACTCTGTGGCTAGCTTTCATTCTGCACTATTACAGTGACGTCTTGGTTACATAAAAGGGATGTAGTGAAATCCAAGCTTGTCCTCCTCTCCCACACTCTTCCTGTCTCACATTTCATCTCTTTCATGCCTGGATGGAGAATTATTTTTGCTCAACCCTTTCATGCTTGCAGCTATCCAAACTTCAGCCTAGTAATTATCGATATGAGAACAAGTGACGTTGCGAATATGGATGGAAATTGTAAATACTGTATAAATGTTAAGTTTGTTCTGTATCGAAAAAAAAAATCATGCCGTGTATGTGGACACGCATTGATGTAACCAATTAGAAATACTGGGGAAGCAGGTAAAGTGGAATTTACAGAACTAGTTTGTAACTGGAATAGGATAAGACATTGTCATTTTGACCCTTTGAATATGTTAAAATAAAAACTACAGAGGTGGACTATAGCACAACTGTATTGTTCGTGCTTTTAGTTCTTCACCAAGGTATAATTCATAACACCTCGTAGTTTCTTCACAAAACAACAGCCACTAGAGCGACATCGTCAGCGTATTTTTTTTCTTCAATCAGAATAGGCATTTCAACAATGTTGGGGTTATACTTGAATTGTCCAAAAAGCTTCCAGCTGATGCATTTTGTTATGACATCGGTGACCTCTTTTCTCCCCAAAGTTTCCCTACTCTACCCAAAAAAACAACTGGACTTTTTTTTTTCCATAGACTTAAGCAAGGAAGGGAAACTTTGGTTTTAGAAGCTATGATGATGGGGTAGGTGGTTGAGAGGGGGTCTGGCATCCTAATCGCTCCTCAAACTCTATCCATAACCACCTCACCTAACTCTATAATGATCCTTTGTGGCAGGGTGACCTGATTTTGGCTCCCAGATTCCCAAGAACAACGTTGGGCCGCAGCAAGACATTTTCCCATGGACGGCAGTGCTCTAGGGCTTCCATTACCATTTAAAATCCCATTTTACCTCCCCTGCCGTCCCCAACACACACACACACACACACACACACACACACACACACACACACACACACACACACACACACACACACACACACACACACACACACACACGGGGATGGAGATGGGGGCTACCTGCACCACAAATAACTTATGATACCCAATATCCCTCCTCTTTTATTGGTTCCTAACCAGTGCATAGCTGCACAAGGTCCCAGTCATTATAGACAGGCCACTAAGTATGGGTTTTTTGTGATTTGGATAAATAAGCATCAATAGACTGTACAAAAGCATCAGGAAATCAGAAACCGTATTGGCTTCATGCATTTTTGGGAAATTCTAATCCTGTGGCATTGTGTTTTGAAGGATCATGGAGTGGATCAATTATGTATGACTGTGATTATACAATTAAATATCCGAGTGTACGTACATTTTACAGAGAGGCCATATCATGCTCATACTCAGATTGACATTAGTGCAGAGAACTTGAAGCTATTGTCATGTTAAGCCTCAATCACAACGTTTTATGAACTGATGAGACAAAGATTAAATTATTAAATTGTTCTTGGTTGCCTCCTTTTAGGACACTTTTGATACAGGCCTGCAGTACCTTTGTATGAGTAATTATATTTGGCTGGAAATGATACGAAGACTGAAGGCCGACTTGTGCAATGTGACATAACCTCATTAATAATCAATGATGACAAATCCACTGTAATCATTCATTTCCAATGTTCATAATGTCTTGTAATATTTTCATTATTTATTCGAATGCACCAAAATGTCAAAATAGTTTTTTTTCTAGAACTGACTACTAAGCTTGCGGTCATGAAACATCTGTTGCAAAACTTTGGCATAAATTTTCATGCACACTATTTGGTTATATTAATCTCTATGGCAACATTGCAATCACCATCTCAGCCCTTGAGTCATGGAAATAGTGTGACCCAAGTACTAGTTTAGCCTTTAAAGAGATGTCTACTCTTCGTTCATTTTTTTCAGTGTGTGAATTTCTGTGTATAATAGAGAACAATGCATCCCAAAACTTGAGCTTCCTTCACCACTCGTAAGAGCAAATGTCTCAATCAGTCTAAGTAGATGCTTAACTGAGGTTTTGTTTTGCGCTCATGTGTGACCTGAGCAGGTCATGTTGCAGAAGGTTGATGGGCTAGTGAGCACACTGCTGGCATTTCAATCCCACCACAATCACCTGAATGAGTGAACACACAGGTACTAGTTGTTTGGTCCAAAACAAGAACTTGCTAGATGACCCGAACATTACTTTTCGACATCATGTACTACCTCCTGCAAACTTGACCCAAACAGTGTTTGCCCAACCAAAATTGTACCAGGAGGAAGAAAAAAAAAAAACGGGATCGATTCATTGCTGGACATTTAAACCGTTGAAACCCCCCCAAGGCTGCAAGGATAGGGTCAAGCTTAGTCATATAGGAGGTCACAGCTGCTAAAACATGCGGCAAACAAAATTACTCCTGTTTGTTTTTGAAGGAAGCCTATATAACCCACAGGCAAATAAACTTCTTTCACTTTGCTCGACCCGCTCCCCCCGGACTCCCAATCACGGCATGAGACATGGTCAGCACATTTCTGCCCCATGCTGAGGAAAAGTAAGACCTGGCCTGTATCAGTACTGCTTGACCTCCCTCCTGCCTTACATAAGCCCAGCGCGCTGCCCGCCCTTATTTGTTTAATCAACACATCCATTTCAGAACTCAGCTATTAGTAACTGACAGGTAGGTGAGTTGATTGTTTGCTTGTCTATCCACCAAATGTTTGACCGTGAGCGCACTCGTTGTGAGGCAAAGTTACCTGACTGAAATATCACATTTTCAGAGTTTCCACTGCCCCTTCACTGATTAGACAGCTTGTGAAAGTGGATTGCATGTGCTCCAAGCCAGTATTGTTACCAGCTGCATGGCTGACTGTTGACACGCTCTGACCTCTTCACAGAGAGGCTCCAGCCTCATTTAGTCTCATTAGTACCAAGTCTCTCTTTCCCAGACAGGGACAGCACCAGGTCCTTTGGGGAGGGAGGTTTGTATCTGTGACTACTTTGACATGCAGTTTTTTTAAACATTTGGAATAACCTGTATAAATGCTTGAGCAGACAGTTACTCCTGTACAGATGATAATTGTGATTGATTGGACTATCCGCATATACAGTAAACCGTGATGAACAGACAACTTCATGGCATAAATAGATGTCATCTCTTCTTATTACTTTCTACCATCAATAAAAGACATTGTATATATATATATATATATATATATATATACACACACACACACACACACACACACACACACACACACACACACAATTTTATTTTTTACATTATTTATATTTATATCATCAGGGCGGCCCGGTGGTCCAGTGGTTAGCACGTCGACCTCACAGATTCCAGCTCTGGCCTTCCTGCGTGGAGTTTTCATGTTCTCCCCGTGCCTTGGTGGGTTTTCTCTGGGTACTCCGGTTTCCACCCACATTCCAAAACCATGCATGGCAGGCTGATTGAGCACTCTAAATTGTCCCAAGGTGTGAGTGTGAGCACGGATGGTTGTTCGTCTATGTGTACCCTGCGATTGGCTGGCAACCAGTTCAGGGTGTCTCCCGCCTACTGCCCGAAGACAGCTGGGATAGGTTCCAGCACCCCCCGCGACCCTTGTGAGGATAAAGCGGATCGGAAAATGGATGGATGGATGGATAGCACACCAGTGGTCGACTGGTCAAAACATCCGCCTCCCAGTGAAGAGGTTCGATTCCAGGCCCGATGTGGAGTTTGCATGTTCTACCGTGCTTCCGTGGGTTTTCTATTGGTACTCCGGTCTCCTCCCACATTCCAAAAACATACATAAGAGGTTACTTTAACACTCTAAATTGTCTCTAGGTGTGACTGTGAGCGTGAATGGTTGTTTGTGTGTGTGCACTGCAATTCGCTGACAACCAGTTCAGGGTCTACACCACCAACTGCCTGAAGACAGCTGGGATCAGCTGCAGCACGCCTGCAACCCAAGTTTTTCCATATGTAGTCAATGGAAGCCACCCTATATGTATTCAGCCCCGTGAAAAAACACACGAGACAGGCGGGGCATGTTTCTGTCAGTCATCATCATAACGGGGATCCGTCAGTGGCGGACTGAGATCTCTGTCAGTACTTGAGCCGGTTAGTGATGATTATACAAGGGACGAAAACCCGTCTCCATCAGTGCGTAGTCCGTCATTTGTCAATCGTCAGCAAAACAAGTGTCCATCATTAACGGACAGACGGAAGTCCTACCTCTGGTGCCAGCGCTACTCTACTGCCAACGTGGCTGTGTAAACAAATGCACGCAGGGGGAGTCACGTCTGGACCTGTCTGTACCGCATGTAAACGCAATCTGTGTCCACTCTAACTGCTCTTTTGGGCCAGTGACGTTTTGTCTATTTTAAATGCATCCGTAAACTGCACAGAGACCAAAGGAGTGTGCATGGACAAGCTGAATGACTGCCAAACTCCTTATACACAGGGCATTTACATACTCTGTTTAGTTCGGCTATGAGTAGTCAATTACTTAACCAGCAAATGCTCCATTCAAGGGTTTTAGTACTGGTACCTTTGGCCAGAACAAATCAAAATAAGCCACTATGGTCATTAAAACTTTTAATCATGCAATTTCATATCATGTCCAAGCATGGTACAATAAAACTAACCCAGTGTTCATGAAGCTCACTAGTTCTGTGTTTTACTGCTAAAACAACTATTCTACACCGTTCACATCATTTTCGAAGTCCCATCGCAGACAGTAACAAATAAAACACAATACAGTCATTCACTTTCGTCAAGTGTCACGTCAACACGACACCTCTTGAGACACCTCTCTATTGAAATGCGTGTCTGCGTCTGTTCAGACATTTGTAGTCGGAACACGTTGTGTCTTGTCTGTCATCGCAGCACAGATGTCCAGTGGTTGCATCACACCGACCACACCCTGATCTCCATAACAATTCTGATCCCCCTTACCCTACCCCAGAAAAAAAAAACAACACTGGAACTACACCATTACGATCCTTCACATGTTCCTTCTGTGTAGAAAATGAGTTGTTCAGGGTGTTTCCATTGTTTTCCCATGATCAAATACTTCATGATTCATATCTCATCGCACTTCATCTTATCTTTCTTTGGCTTGAACACCATTTGGTCCATTATATAATTGGAGGCTGGGTCTAGTGCTGATGGGGGAAGTTTGGAAAGTCTTCGGTACAAAGCGGGCAGAATTTGGGATCTATTTGTTTTTATTTGGGATGGTTTACACATATGCACAAAAGAATCAAATCGTAACCATTCTTAGCTGAAGTATTACTCATTTCTTGTTGGGCAATAAATATATTTGGCAAAGATTAGCTGTGACCCTAAATACAAGCATTGATATGATCATTGGGCTATCATTCAAAAATTTGCTATTTCTGCTTTCCTTTTATATTCTTCATTCATTCATTCATTGAAACGGTTACTTACGGCCTGTGTACCAGTGCACTCTGTCACTGTTAAACCGTTCTAGACCCGCCCGGACAGAGTAAAAAGCCAAGACAAAGTAAGACCAAAGACAAAAAGAATGTACAAGGTTCTCTTGCTTTCTCCCAATGGCTCACAATATAATCTTTTAATGTCCCTTAGTCAAATAATGGATGAATCATGGTTTGTGTTGGCATTTTTTCTGACCATTTTTACATTCATGTAGATGAATGTAAAACATTCTTCCAATATACAGTGAAAGATTGATGGTGGTTACATTAGAAGGCAGCATTAATGTCCTGGAGGGTCCAAATGCCCTGCATTCATTCATTCATTGAAACGGTTACTTACGGCCTGTGTACCAGTGCGCTCTGTCACTGTAAAACCGTTCTAGACCCGGCTGGACAGAGCAAAAAGCCAAGACAAAGCAAGACTAAAGACAAAAAGAATGTACAAGGTTCTCCTTGCTTTCTCCCAATGGCTCACAATGTAATCTTTTAATGTCCCTTAGTCAAATAATGGATGAATCATGGTTTGTGTTGGCATTTTTCTGACCATTTTTACATTCATGTAGATGAATGGAAAAACATTCTTCCAATATACAGTGAAAGATTGATGGTGGTTAAATTAGAAGGCAGCATTAATGTCCTGGAGGGTCCAAATGCCCTGCAACAAAACAGAGCAGCTAGTTGATCCCACTTGCCCCATTCTCTCTCATTCACAGTGACCTCATAGATACTCTCCATTTCTTGACATCACCCAAAAGCACAAGCAGTGTGTCTCTTTTTCTCATCCTCACATTCTAAGGCAATACGCTCATGTCCGGCAAATGAATTGACGGCTCTGTTCATACCCATGAATGGGTGGGAACAACAGAGTGTGAATAGAAATGAGGAGAAAAAGGAGTTTATGTTCAGACATGTTGCAATGAAATAAATGGATGCATGGGGCTACTTCAGATTGAAGACAGAGCAGGTCAAGAGGAGTTTGGGAAAAAGATGAAGACAATAACTGCTCTGCATCCCCCAGGGCTTCTGGGAGAAAGTCATAGGTCACCATGCTTGGGTGAGATTCATATGCATTCATATCCGAACCTCTGTTGGCCCTGAAACTCTCAACGCTGTTAGCAGCCTTTATTGCCTCAGACATTCTCTCTTATAACGGCTGAGACTCCCACCCTTTCCTCATCTGTGAACACCAGGCTCTGCTGTTGGCACATCCAGTGGGCCTGAACTCTACATGCACAAATGCACCTCTAGGAACGATTTAGCTGATAACATTCCATTTCCATCAAGTTAGATGGGATAAACGGCTCACAAACGCTGCGTACATGAGCTTTAGTGCAATTTGGTTTTGACCCTGCAGGAGGTTTGAGTTGTCAGTCAGACAATGAGCCCAAGTCTACACTGTGCCAGAACAGGCGCAACAGGGAAAAAAATATAATAGACGCTCTAAAAGGACAATCATAGTTTGAGGATGTATGTTTGAGTGACACAAAAGGAGGGCTTTTGAATTACAGGCCTGGTCTGAGTTGGTTTGCAGTCTGGTCAGAGGACAGTTGTTCAAAATTGTGAGGCTGTAATGTAAAGATTCCAAATTTTCTTTGAAAGCAAATTACATAAATGTAATGGGTCATGAATTTTATCCATTTTTATATGTATATATGAGCTGATGTGGGCAAAAGTTATCTTCATATGGTAATTTTTACATCTCAAATTCTTTGCAAGGGGAAGGGGAGGAAATGTTTAAGATAGTAGCAACGTGGGGTTTTTAGGTGCACACACGGCTGCTGCAGACATTGGATGGGTTTCAACTGCTGTGTGTGCAAAAATGTGACCATGCATCACCATGCAAAGTCATAGTATACCAGATGGCATTTGTCAGATCTGTGAACAACCTGATTTTTCTGAAGAAGCTTTCAGAGGCATTCGTAGGGTTGTCACTAATGTTGTACAATTCCAAATTTCAATACATTTTTGTCAAGCACATTTCGTAATTTTTAATCAATGTCTTGCTTGTGTTGACTTTTTTCGCAAGTAGGAAAAACCCCAACAAGTTTTTTTTAAAGGAGAAATAAACCCCCCCATTTGGAAAGTAACAATACAGCATGTGTGGCAGCACAAGTCAAAACAGTACGCTGATTGATAATGCTCTGTGGAATAAAAACTAGACAGAACAGACACATTGGGGGAAATCATGATCATCTGCAGACCGGAAGTGACGCAGAAGGGCAGGAGAAAGCTGCCTGTTGCCAGAGCTCGCCGCTAAACTGCCGGTTGACAGAGAATGATAGATTTTGCAGGTGCTGAACACCCTAACCCATACAAGCCTGTGCACACTAAGCCTGTGATGGAAAACATGCAGCATCATCATAAGAAGAACTGTTGCTCAGTTTGGTGGAACTTGAAGATACAGCGTGAAGAGACCTGGCTTGGCGTTTGTATTTGTTCTGCTTGGCCTTTCTCTATACTGCATGACACCAACATAATGGTGATTTACATTACAGTTTTTATGACTAGGAATGCAACTACAAGCGGCACAGGACAATAATTTCCAATGGACAGTGGTTACATACATGTACACTTTCACTAAGTGAAAATCCTTGCACCAAGTGAAAGAAAAAAAAAAGTGAGACAAACTTGTAAGGCTATATGAGCTGGCGAAGGACATTGTTGGCTTTTTATTGCACGTGTTCGACATCGCTTGAGCCCTAGCCTGCCTGGCCTTGTCAACCGTGGGCTTTCGGTGAGCAAAAATAGTTGGGACAGAGTATTTCATAATTGTTTTCCACAGGAGGTTGCAGCCGAGACTTTCTGGTTACTTCTTTTCTTCTTTTGAGTTTGTCCATTGGGTCCCATGAAGCCACGTTGCCACTATATTCACCTTTTGTGGAAATTTCATTTGATTTGGAATCTGAGAGAAAAACATTTCTCAATGATTTCCTGTGCTCATTTGTGCAATTCAAAAGCTTGGCACATTTGACTGTTGCTGTGCAGGATACATAACATATTCTCAGGAGTTCTTTTCCTCTCAAGAGGGTGAAAAGACCGAAAAATTACAGCATAAGGGAGAATACGGTTGCATGCAAATGTTAATACTATATAATATTTAAATATTCCATAAGTTAAGGGAAGAGCAGCTCATAAAGATGATATGCATATTTAAAATACTGTACCCGGTGCGATTTGAGTAATGACATTTTAATTGGTTCACCCACATTCAAACATTTGTTAAGTTTGGTTTGTGCAACTTTAGCTTTCAAGCCCATAGGGAATGTAGTCTGCAGCTCCCTGACCTTGACATGGACCTCAGGGTATTGGAGAGCCGTATCAGTGGCTGTGGTGTTTGGCTGTAACTGAACCAGACAGACAGCTGCTGTCTGTCGGCTCACCCTCAGTCATCAGCTCCAGTCATGTACCAACACGGTACTCACACCAAGCGCCAAACCACCTGGCTCTGAACAGCGCACACATGGACATGGAGTGTGTGTGTGTGTGTGTGTGTGTGTGTGTGTGTGTGTGTGTGTGTGTGTGTGTGTGTGTGTGTGTGTGTGTGTGTGTGTGTGTGTGTGTGTATCTATCTATCTATATATATCAAGCTAGAATCACAGGACCCTGTGCCATTTGGCTATACATGTGAATGGAAAGCGAATAAAAATACACAAATCAAATCGTGAAATGTTGCGAATGTTGAAAGGAATTTCAGATCCACACAGATTCCCACTTGATCCTCGTAGGTTTTCCTACATAACTTATTAATGGCCTCTTGTATGCATGGCTAAATTGTTCATTAACCCACAGCTGTCATAACCAAGAAAACGTTCTTTGTCATCATGTTGTTCAAAAAGAATCTGAGATGCATTGCTTTTGTACTTGTTTATGGTCAGCACGTGTGTACGGGAAGCTGCTGCAAAGACCACGTGTTCATACGTCATATGCAGAGCATCAACGCTGCTAATCATGTGTCACATCGTCTATATTTAAGCATGCCATGAGTGTTTTGGCTATGGCATTGGCAGTTAAAAAAAAAGTATTTTTACATCTGGTCGGGTGTACGACAACGTTTTCTAGTGTGTAATGGGAGCAAAGTAAGGCAGGCATGCATCATGAGCAAAACATTTGCAATAAAAGTGTAAACTATTACAAAGTACCTGGATATCTGCATAAACTGGTCATAAATGTCATTTGATTTCGATCTAAGTCACAACAACATTTAGAGTTTGCTGAAAATAATGCGGACCCTCACAAAGAAAATTATGGTCTCATGTTTTTAGGTTTTTATAGGACACACCGTGTAAACAATCACAGTGCATGGTCGAAAAAGTATGTAAACCACTAGTCTAATGACTTCTCCAAGAGCCCAATGAGCCCGATTGACGTGACAGACGTGACATCACTGATGTATTTTCTATTGTCAAGAAGCATTGACTGATGTGGAACAAGCCTCACATCATCGGGCTCTCAGAATACTGACAATTAAGAATACATTTGCACGAAGCTTGAAAGGATCACATAAGTGTCACTAAAAGCCTTCACGTTCATCCGTCCACGGTAAGATAGTTTTTCGTTTAAATGAAGAATGTCTGAGCACTGTGACATTTTCTTTTGAATAAAAACAGCTTCATGAATAAAGTCTATGATTACTAATATTCAATTTGTTGCATTTTTTCCTGGGAGTGACTCTCCCGTAAACATGACTGCTAAAGCACAACGCGGAATGTTTAATGCCGTGAAGAAAACCCGTAGAGTGTTGGCTAAAGATTTACAGAAATGCCTGGCATAGGTTAACATCATTGATTACAAATTTCCGAAAAGTAAAATATTAAACAAGAATGGTTGTCCTAGTAGCACACCACAGAAGATGTCACTGCGGTCCCCCCCAAAAAATAAAAAAAAACATTGCTGCAAGTTTGAAGTTTGCAGAAGAGAGCCCCAAAACTACTGTGCAGACAGATGAAAGGCGTTAATTGGTAGGAATATACAATAAAATGGGCGTAGTCTAACTGTGAAAAGTTTTCTGTCTTTGGCATTCATTTTTGTCGATGTCCCCACCTAGAAGTGGGCGTCTGTGTATGTACACAGCCGACTTCATTAAATCGAAGCGGCTCGCCTCATTCCCTTGAAATTCAATGCAGGAGAGGGGTGTGGTCTACATGGCGGAAGCATAACCGACTAGTTTGAGTCCGTACAGAAGATCGGTGTGCCCAAAGTACGTTTATAAAGAAGTGCAAGAAGATCTCCACTACCTGATGATGTAATATTTGACCGCTGCCTAGTGGGCACTCAGAGACGCCTTGAACCAATTCTTCAACCAACACACACACACACGCACGCACGCACACACACACACACACACACACACACACACACTAGTTACGAAATACAATGACACACCACATATATAAGCAGAGTATAAAGTCGAGTCTACTTTCTGTCACCAAATTGTCAGGTGCGACATGGGCATGTAATAGAAAATCCCCTCAGTCAGCTGGAACGCCCAGTGAGGCATTGCACGGTCTGCCGAATTCCCAAACATAGAAAACTCGACTTGCCCCGGCATGTAAATGAAGATGCGACCGTTTTTATGTCGAGCACATATGTGCCTGTCTCCGAAAATAGTGTGTCGAAAAAAAAAGGCACAACACAAGACCATGAAAATCTCATGGGTATTGATTGATTATGGTTTTGGTGCCCTTGATAACTTTGCTCACACAGGGCCTGGACGAATTGCTGTTCTAGGCAGAAAAAATTATTTCTAAGTTCGAGTATTTGTCTGATTATTAAATTGTAACCAAGGATGGAAGCTGTAACAGGACAACAAACTACATGCCAGTAGTAAATGAGACACTGAATGTTTTCAAACATAAGAAAATTGGCCTTAAGGAGTGGCCTAGTCAGTGGCCTGACCTCAACCTAACTGAGGTGCTATTGATCCTCAAAAGAGCAATTCATGCCAGACACCCCAAGAATATTGCTAAACTGAAACAGATTTGTCAAGAGAAATCACCCAAAGCTCTTTCTGACTGTTGTGCAGATCTAACCAAGGAACATTTGGTTGAAGTTAGAGCTGCCAAAGAAGCCTCAACCAGTTATTAAATCCAAAACGTTCACACTTTTTCCACCCTGGATTGTGACATCAACATGTGTTTGGTTAAAAAACAAACAAACAAAAAATACTCAACACAAATGATTTTGTTTGTTCTTTTTTATTAACGCTGTTTGTCTATTGTTGTGAACATCCTATCACATTTTAGGACCGGATTGTGCAAAAATTCCAAAGGATTCCCATGCTTTTTCTTACATCTGTAGCTGAGACAACCGTGATGTTTGAAAAAAGATATCTATAAATTTGATAGACCTTGTCACTGTCAACTCTGAACCCACAAAATTCAGGCAGCAGAGAGATTCCGGGGTGAAGGGGCGGTGCGACTCTGATTTTGGGGGATGGAACGCCTTGCTCACGAGTACCCTCACAGTGTTCAGAGAGATTATTAAATTTCAATGTTTTATTTATTTATTTTTTAGCCACAGGAAGATTTGAACCCTTGACCTTCAAGCCCTTCAGCTGACTGACTGAGTCACTGCTGAACAGAAAGACCTGGGCCAGAAATCCAAACTTCAAAGCCAAGTAATGTTGACTGCTCATGCAAAACAGAGCTGATAGAAGAGAGATGGTCTCCTGTGACTAATTTAAAGCTCATTTTTATCACAGATGACAATTGTATCTTCTGCTGAAATAGAAATGACGTTGCACCCCAAAAAGTTTGGTGGTAAAATGACACTGTAAAGGACAAAATGGTCCAAAAGGTAAAGAGCAAGGGTTCAAATGTGACCAAGTGATTCTGTGTCATGTGCTCTTGCTTGCCTCCTAACCAGCAATTTGTACTTTTCCTTTAAATATTTAAACGTTGGAAATTTGGAAACAAGAATATCTCTGGTGTCTAGTCGTCATTGCAAATGCCTACTCCATTCCTACTCCAAAAATATTATTATTCTTTACTAGAGGAAATGTCTGAAATCCAAACAAATCCAAGGTCAATGCTTTCATTTGCTTAGGAATGCTTTGATTGCGTTTGTGACCTATATTTGGTTCATGATCATTTTTATTTGGTTCTGAAAATGTCATTGGCTGTCATATTTCTGACCACAAAATATTTCTCGTTATCTGTGAAGGTAGAAAAGAAGCATTCTCATGTTGTTGTAAGGATCACTTTATCCACCACAGACAAGTTGTTTCATCCAAAATAAAGTAAATGTGAATCATATCAGACGGTGGTTGGTGAAGAATTTCAGTGGTACCTTTCCAGCACTGTTGGGATGCATGAATATCACCACTTGAGTTTTGAGGTTAAGAACTCGGGGAGTTGTGGGAGTATCCATTTCCCAGCACAAACCACTCAGCCTCGTTTAATCCCCATGTTGCCTCTGCTCCCAGCAACAGCTCCAATCCTGTCCTCTAGGTAGGGCACAGGGCAGCCCTCAGGGGTCAGGGGTCATGGGTCAGGGCAGTTCTTTCAGCTGGACAATAGCCAAGCGCCACCTGGAGTAAATCAGTGACTGTCTCAGGCGATTGGCCGTGACAGCCACCATTACCGGAGCCAAATAAACGTAGCAGAGAAAAAGGATTGGTGGGTAAAACCTACTAGACAATCCTGCAGATGTCATTCATCAAGACTGGCAGCGCCGAAGGTCCGAAAGGCCACAGCTCACCTCCCCCATGGGTGCCTGTGATTGTTGGATTGCACAAGGTGAAGGGTGTCCTAAGAAGGCACCTATCATTGGTTTTAAAGTGAGTGTGCAAGTGTATGTCGGGGAGAGTAATTCATATTTCATAGGATTTGTTTCACGCTCATCTTGTGAGCTGTCCTGTCCGTGTGTCACTTAGTCTTAAGAAGTAATTTGAATGCCAAGTGCTGAAATGCTAAAAATAGTAACCCGAGTGAAAATAGTACATATATTGATAAGAATCACAAGATCAGACATTTTGCCCTTATTTTAGGGCACTATTTGGAATGAGAATTGAGAAAACCTTCATACATAACAGTTGATATGAGGGTTGAATGATTCATTGCGTTTGCAATATAATCGCCATTTGATAAGACATGATTTACTCATCGTAAAAACTGCAATTCAAATCGTCATTGAGACGCGGGGCGGAGGGGAGGAGGGCGGCAGAGACGGTGTGAGCATGCAAAGAGGTCATTACTCTCACTTAAACCTACTGCCGTAGGTGTGCATCATTTTCAGTAACTTTTCTGTCTCCGGAGGCGAGTATCTAACATATTTTTCCCCTCAAAAGGTTAAAAAACAAAATTTCATCGTGTATGTGTGAGGGTGGGAAACTCGTCTCTGGGTGTGAGTGTGTGGCTGATAAATATATCGTGTGAACCACCACAACAGCTGTGACGCACATGTAAAATGAACTAAAAGCGTTGACTTTGATTGACATGTCATGATGTATGCACATGGGGCGCTGCTGGGTGGTGACTAACCAAAACACATCCTCCGGTCATATGATTTGAAAATGGAAGCACCCTGTTTCCATATATCCATCCATTTTCCGATCCGCTTTATCCTCACAAGGGTCGCGGGCTGTGCTGGAGCCTATCCCAGCTTTTTTCAGGCAGTAGGCAGGGTACACCCTCAACTGGTTGCCAGCCAATCGCAGGGCACACAGAAACGAACAAGCAGTCGTGCCCAAAATCACACTTATGGACATTTTAGAGTGTTCCATTAAGCTGTCATGCCTGATTTTGGAATGTGAGAAGAAACTGGAGTACCCGGAGAAAACCCACGCAGGCATGGGGAGCACATGCAAACTACACACAGGAAGGCCGGAGCTGGAATTGAACTCTACATTTCTGTATTGTGACGCCGACGTGCGAACCAAACCCTTGTGAGGGTAAAGCGGATCGGAAAATGGATGGATGGAATTATGTTGTCAGGGTGAATGCTTTTCAGACTTCATGTGAAAGTATTTAGTAAGTTTAAACCTAGAATTGTAGTAGAGAAATAAACTTTTGTCTTTTACACTAATTAATGCTTTGTTTGCCTTTATTTTTAATATCCTATAATCTAATAGATCTTTTTTATTGTAATAAAGATTAATTCAATGATGTTTGGTGAAAAAAATATATACCTGTATCTTGAAATGGATCTTGAAAAAAAAGAATCGGATATTATCTCGTAATCACAATTTTTAGGGGAGGAAAATAATTGCATTCGATTGTGTTCCATGATCTTTCAGCCCGAGACACAGTACAATAAAACACACACACAAAGGGGATCAATAAAGATTTACAAATGCTGAAACCAGCTTCTAATTCAAATCAGAATTTCTAAAATGCTTACATGCTACCTTGACACACTGTTTTGTGTCATAGTCACTTGACAAACCTTTTAATTCCATAAAAAACTTTATTGAACATGAGTGATGGGTAAACCAATTGACGACAAAGCTTGCTCAGCAGTAAAGCATTTCTCCAGATACCACATGTTGATCTACTGGGGTACGGCCAAGAATACTGGCTTGGAATTTCTGAAAATCTCATGTAAAACTTCCCTGACAGACTTCAGAGGCAAACCATAATCAAACAAAACAAATACGTGTCAAGTGAGGCTTAGAAGTTGCCGACATTAAATGGATGCTTCCATCACAACAGATAAGATGATGTCTGCTGTTTTTCGACTGCACATTACCAACATGGTCCCACACTTCCCTTTTCTGACACATATTGATGTTTTCCTCTCACCTTGAAAGTGGTTTTGTGATGTGATTTAAGGTTTCAAGCAAGTGAAATAAAAATGAAAAGGTTTTTGGTCTCTTTCTGTTTTGATATTTCCACTGATCTGCCTCGGTTACGGGGGAGGTGTTGTTGTTGATGGATTGCATAGTTGCCGTAATTTCCCATAGTGGTCAGTCTGGCTTTATCTGAAATTCATTGTTGTGGGTTTATGCTGACATCTGCAAAATGTAGTTGAAGATCGCTGTGTGCTTCTGCTATCGAGGACTACACAGTGTTCATTGGATGCAGGCCTGAAAGGCCAAGGGAAAATTTGATTGAAAAAAAGATGGTTGAGACAGAAATTCTAAAACCCATAGGAAAGGGTAATTTAATCTGATCCTTTTATTTTGTACTATTATTTCAAAGTAAAGGTTCATGGAAAAATGTGAGGGAGGTAATTATCTTTGTGCTAACACTCCTTGACTTTAATGGCAAACCTGCAAATATTCCCGAGGCACTTCAGAAATGTTTTCATAAAAGATCAAATTCTAAGATTATGATGTCAATATAATCTTCCAAAGACCTTCAATGTGTAAATAGTGCGCCATGATACACTTACACACACACACACACACACACACACACACACACACACACACACGTATACACACACACCCACACAATCACACACACACACACACACACACACATAAAAGAAGTTGTGTTGTTGTTTTTTTCCCCTGCGTGAACCGATCAAATTTTAACTTCACCACTTTCCGCCTTCGCAAAGGCCCCCAGAGTGCTATTTTATACTCTGAAACAGACGGATGAATTTTTGTCTTCGATGAAATAAAAGTGCCACCATTTGTCTTTGCATGTCTTTGCGTGCCTGTGCGCACACTCGATGTGGTTGTAAATGTCATGAAAGGAACAGAGGGAGGTTGGTGATGGAGAGACGTTAGCGGTCACATGTTGGCTGTTTGGTGGATGATGGTCAGGGGTTTCTCTCCCCTCCGTTCCCAACCCTGAGCTACTCTGTTATTAGGGTGACAGAAATGTCCTGTTTAACCCCAAGTGGCTGTGTCAGCTTTAATAAACCAGGCACATGTAATATTTCAATGCCGTTTGGACCACCGTGTCACACTATGGAAAAAGAGCTTCACGCAAGGAGAGAATTATTGGATGAAATCTGTTCGAGTGTTTGTGTGTATCCGTCTCCGTGTTTTTCCAGGTTGACCTTTGTCTGTATTTTAATATGCATCTCAGGTTCTGGGTCATGTCATTTGATTTTGTCTCATCTACAGTACATCGGCCTTCTATAAAATAATTACACTGAAAAAAATGGTGCGTTGGCTTTACCCAATTTTATTTCGTCAAATGGTTGCACAAAATATAATCAACTGGATGCAGAGATATACAGATGTGTATATATATATATATATATATATATATATATATACACACATTTTTTTTAATAGACCACAAATCTATTTTCAAAAATGCATCTAGACCCAGATGATTCTATTGTGTGTAGCCACATGTCAAATAAAATCAACACACAATTGTTTTTCAGGGTATGATTGAAAACAGAGAAATTGTGTTACTGTAGTGAGTCACTTCAAAATAAAATACATGACTTCTGAATTTAATTCTATCCTAATCCTATGTGACCACGCTTGAACTCAAAACACTTGAATCTCAAATCTATTTTCCCCATTCCAATGAATGGAAATGCAATTAATATGTTCCGCACTAACTAGATATGAACAGAAAGCGCTTGCGAACTGCAAGGTAAATTTGACAACAGAAAGCACTCAAAACTAAACGGCAAAAATCCAAACACATAAAACATCATGCAGTCCAAAATGACTTGAAAACAACAAAAAAAAAATAACAAGAATATAGTGAAACAATCCGAATGTGGGCAAGAGGTCTAGAAAACATTACTAGAGCATAAACAGCAAGCAAGAGCAACAATCCAACAAGAGACTCAGCAGCTTGGCAGTCCTTTAATACCTAGCAGGCTTGATTGGAAACAAGCTACAGGTGCACCTTCTGAAGAGGCACGCCCTCCACTCCAACTGGTGCTGTAAACAAACAAAAAACATCATACTTTTCCGGATGTAACAAGCTATCTGGCATGTTGCTCTTTACTGGATCAACCAAGAAACATGAGTAAGATGCAATTAAATGTTATAGAGAGGGTTCAACAGCAAATAAATAGTATAGTGGAAAATTATAGTCATGTTGAATTCTGTGTTGTAATGAATACCATGTCTACTACTAATTGAGCTAAACAGACAAGTGAAAGGTTTTCTGAGATGGCCTTACTATTGTTGTAACAGCAGTAATGTTTTTTTATCGCGCCTGGAAATCATAGCTCACTTATCGCTGTGTAAATGTCAGCCGTGCACCACTATATTTCCAATAAACAGAGCCTAACAATGACTCCCAAAGCTTAGTGGGCTGCAAGAGGTGTCAGAGTAGAGGGGGTGGGGTCATGAATTTGCAGCCGCCGAGTCTTTCAATTGGAACATGAGAAATTTATAGAGCCTTGCATAACACAGGCTAAATTGCTGTTGAGGCAGAGCATGTGGAAGAGGTGAAGCAAAGGCAATTAACACCGCTGTGTGATGTATGGGTGAGCTGAATGAATGGTTCTAGTTTTTCCCTCAAGGCCCATGTATGTATACGCACACACACATTTTCCACCTGTTACAGGTTGTACTGTGCAGAAGCGCAGCACATTTACCACCGCATTAATGAATGCCCAACGCATCCACCTGTATCCACATACAAACAAATATTTCCGCGCCTCTCCACGCTCACAACATGAATCATTTTTGTGACCTTGGGTCTGAAAACTGAAGAAATATTTTTGTACTTTTTCCAGGCTTCATACATTATTACTCCAGATAAGCAGAGTCTGTTCCGTTCTCTACTACTCGCCAGTGTTTACGGGTGAGTTTTATATATCCACCGTCTGGTATGCGCACACTTTGCCACCCTCCATATGCTGTCGATTAGGCTCTTGGGTATCTGCAGTGATGCCAAAACACTCGCTCATGAATCACACTTTTTTTTTTTTTTTTTTTTTTTTTTTACTACTCCCCTCTTCCACCAACCCTCCTCCGGCACGACGACCAGGGTGTGAACTCCCAGCCCTGCGAAACCACACATTGCTGTCCAGCCAGCAGTTAGGAGGGAAAGTGGGTCATCGAAAAAAACCACACTGCAGCCTTGTGAAATCAGAAGGAATGTAAGACCACCTTGTACTCTCGTGGTTATGTTCCTTGCTATGGTCTAATCATATATCGGTCGTAATAGCGGCAGTGCAGCAGCATTAGTTGTTGCTCAGCAGCGGATATTATTTCATTGTATGTGTTCTAAGAGTGCCAACTATTGTCAAATCATAGGCTTGTATTTGGCAAATGCTGTAGTAAGCTTGATGTATTTATTTTTTTCAACAAAACGTGTAACATGTGTTTAGTGTGGCTGAAACTGCACTTAACGTTGAAACACTAAAATTGTACTAAAACTTGCTCTCTTGAATTTACAATCCTGTAGTGGGTATTGAGCCCGTGTTTTTTCAATCACACCAATTATTGAAAATTGAACCAATCTCTGCAAATTACTGTATGTGTTTTCTTAGAACTCTGGCCAGCCGCAATTTTGCCCATTTTTTGTCATTTTCCATGAGTTTTGCCCATCAAATTTGTCCTTGAGTTGCACTGAAACCTCTTAACACTCTCTAATCAATCAAATACGTTCCTTGCATCGCACTTTCACATGCTTACTCACTTGTTTACAAATGACACGTGATAGCTGTCATTGAGCAAAAAATAAATTGAAAAAAATCATTGTTCGTGCTCACAAATTCCTGAATGTTCTCTCTAAAATGGGTAAACGGTATTGGGCATGTTCAAACAAAAGTCAACAATTTACTTAACAACGTTTCACCCGAAAAAACAGCCAGAGGAGAAGAAGGGAGGGTGTTGCATCCAGATCAGACAAATTTCTGTTGTCTTTTGTCATCAAATACAAGCTAACCTTTATGGGGGGATTTCATGCATTTGCATGAATTTATCAAGTCCATAAATAAGCCAAAGTTAAATGTCTCAGATGAATAGTGAGTGTGAGAAGAATTCAATTAGAATCGAATAGAATAGAATCTTTGATGCCAGCAACGGAACCATTGTGAACAGTCGCCTTATTGGTGTAGGTAAATACATAAAGCTACAAAACTTAAATTTTTGGTGTCATTGTTTGTTCTTTTCTTTCAGTTCTCAACAATAGTACGATACTGTTCACTTTCTGAGAAATTTGCTATGCTTGAAATTTGTCATTTTAAAATAATGCACATTTGCTGCTGCACCAAGTACTTTTTCTCCATAGCTGAAATTTCAGCTCTATTTACAAAGAAATCACTTTTTAATTGGCTTGTTTTGGCAAACTCTCTTGTGGTGTTAGGTTGCACTTAATTATGGGATCAAAGCATCTGCTTTCATGCATTCCTTTTAGAATGGATATACTTGCTTCTTTTTGTACCATTTTTAGTGCAACCCTCTAAAACCGTAGCAACTTTTCAGAAAAGCTGCCGCAAATGTGATTTTTCAACCAGCAATCCAGAAACAGATGCTGGCGGGACTGACTGTTTGGGGCATGGTCCTGAAGCTGAACATTAAAAAAACCATTGGTTTATTGGTTTATGTCACCATCCAGTTGACTCAGCTTTGAGATTTAAAACTACAGCAACATGCAGCAGGAGCTTGAGTTCCACTGTGTTGGAGGCTCACTGGACCAGGGCCTTGCTGGCCGCCTTTGTTTCCAACTTTCAGCTGTGCCCACACACACACACACACACACACACACACACACACACACACACACACACACACACACACTCACTAACATGCGCTCTAAGCCCATTTCCCAAAATATCACTTGCGCACTAGACGCTTGCCTTTGGTTTCACTTCTACTCTCACAACGCCCCTGCCTCTTTGTCGTCGCTTCATTCCCTGCCCCCAATCTGATATAGCCAATCATGAATTTGCATTTCCTTTAGATTTACCTTTGTCTTTTGGAATCCCAACCCACTACCACCCCCACCATCTCTAACCACTGGTATGTGGCCCTTCATTAATCGGCAGTGCCCCCTGAAATGAGCCCCCTCCACCCCACCCCAGCCCCCGTTTCCCAAATAGAAAAACGGGCCAGTGGGGCTTTTGCTGGGAAAAGGGGGACCTACAGTTCTCATTAACACACACACACACACACACACACACACACACGCACACACACACACACACACACACACACACACACACACACAATTCCGCTGGAAGCTTATTCTGTCCTATGGCCTCATTAGCATGGTCCCCTCACTTGGGTTCTGTGATGCATTATTAGTCCATGCAGGGGAGCTGGCGCCTCTCTTTTTGTCAGAGCCGTCTTTTAGAGATGCAAAATATGATACCCTTTCATTTCCCCTCACTACCCATTGCTAGTACTTTAGTCCAGAACTCCTCCCTCTTCAAAGTCCTACGATGAGCTCCATCCCAGAACAGCTTACACACTGAACCCACTCCAGCTCATATGAAAGAAGTTCACTTGATCCACAGGCCTATGCCAGGCCTGAACAAACTTTGTGCCAGTCTAGACTATCCACTCCACTGCCTCTGCTTGTTCATCAGATGCTGACGAAACTTGAGGCGACCGGGTCTCGTCGCTCTGTCATAAGGCTCTCAGCTGAGTCAGTCTTAGCCCTCAGTCTGCCACCCAGACTGTGGTGGACTGAGCCCAGTAGCTAACAAAGCCATAACAGCTTTTCTTGACTTTGCTTTTCGAAAGGTTTATCCAAACTCATGATGATGAACTATGAGGAAACCTTTTCAGCATCTACTGTTACTGCATCGGCTCAAATCAGAGGGCATATACGAACTTGCCATGGAAGCCCCGACTAACGGGAATTGGGACAGAGCTCACAGGCATGTAAAGTCCAGTCAGTGCTGAGGTATTTTACAATCTCAGATTATAGCAAACATCAAATATTGAACCCAATCAGCCTACATCAAATGAGAATTTAAATTTAGCTCGACATCTTATTCCTACAGTGGCACCAGAATATTTTTGTATTTCGTAGCCTGATGGATTTGATTGAATTTTGATATTTTGTTCACATATACGGCATGTGTATTCATTGACCAAAATGTAAAACCATTCATTTGATTAAATGACATTGATTAATTTGAAGGTCTCTGGTTAATAATGTTATGGTTTTAATAGAGCCCCACCACAATTAAATACATCAATGACGTCTTACATTTCATGTTGTCTCGCAGACCTAAAAAAATGACTTTGGTGTTTCACAGGGTTGTCGATTTCATTTACCTATAGCTTTCCAGATACAAAAAGGCATCGTTTGCATATTAATTTCACCAATAGAATCGGTACCATACATCAGTATCCTAACAGGGCTTTCTAAATCCCATCAAACTGGCCATTCATGTCAGGCTTCTTTGCTCTGCGGTGTCAGTGGGCTCTATTGTCCATTTCCCTAAACCTCTAAAAAAAAAAAAAAAAAAAAGACCACTCTCCCACAGTTCCCCCACATCTGACATGGCTGACCTTTGTGTCAACCTCCTGCACCTCAGCCTATGACCTCTTTTCCAAACTGTGAAGTCGAGGTTCCATTTTTCCATGACCGCTGCATCATGGGAAACACAGTGAGCAGAGAAAGAGACAGAGGGGTGGGGTCACATCTCCAATCAGTGATGTAAAACAGAGCCATTGTTAGTGTGGTAGACAAAAAAAAAAGATTAATGCAACAGAGTGTTGGAGAGATGAAAGGGGAGAAAGGGGGAGGAGAAAGAGCAGAGAGAGAGAGAGAGAGAGAGAGAGAGAGAGAGAGAGAGAGAGAGAGAGAGAGAGAGAGAGAAGCAAGAGAAGAATGAAGGCATGAGAAGTTTTGTGAAGTGTTACAGAGTCCGTGGAGTCTGTTCCCTGTCTAGGAGAGGAAATCTAGTGTGTGTGTGTGTGTGTGTGTGTGTGTGTGTGTGTGTGTGTGTGTGTGTGTGTGTGTTGGGGGTGGGGGCACTGAATGAGGGGCAGGAACTGATGAAGTGTAGCTGGAGTGTGTGTTGAAGGAGGGGGTTCTGGAAATATGTTATGTAACCTTCTCTCTGGGGGAAAAAAGTGAGGCGAAGGTCAGCAAGGGAGGAGAGAAGAAGAGGAGAGGAATGTCTGATGTAAAAGGGGGGGAGTCTCGTTATGATCTGTCAGTGCCCTTTTTCAATTTCCTTGCCTATTTCAAGACATTAACAACTTCCTACTCATTTCGCTTCTTTAATAAGTACAAACAGTACAAGTAACAGTACAAACTTTTCTCTATTCTACATGTCGTCCCATATTGGACTTGCTTTTTACTTGGGTCATATCTATCACAATCAATCCAAAGTGTGATATGCAGTTTATAAGCCCCACCAGATTAGTCAGTACCTGCTGTTTTATCGCCGTGTGACGCGAACAGATCGATATCAACATCATGTGATTCATCAAGAAGTAGTGCAGCCATCTACAGTATTTAGAGCAGGAGTCTGGATTGTTTTTACACTTTTGCGAAAGCAACAGCGTGATGAAGACAAGTTACAGGTATATGAAAACCATTGCAGACAAACTCTGTTTGCAATCCGCCAGATGTCACGCAATATTTATTTAGTGGCTTGTTTCTCACATACTTTGTTCCCCCCCCCACCCCCTTAATAGCAGAGTGGATTAAATTAATGAAGAAAGTGTTGAATTGATAGGACATACAGTAGTTTGATCACAATGACTAATATATTTTAACCAACACGAATGTATATATGGTTCCCATTAAATCATCATTAGTTAGCTCACAGCTGGCAGCTACACGAATGTTTTAATTCCACCCTGTCACCTCCATGTTATCTGACTTTGTCTGACTCAACTCAGATCTCATAAACTGTCAGCATATAAAGTTACTCAGGATTTTCTCAAAGGCCTGCGTGATGGAACGCACTATTTGGCCACGGACTGGACACATCCTGCCAAACCGAGCCCTCCTTGCTCTGAATGAGCTCTTGTGTGGCGCGTTTTGACACTCTTTTATGATGTGGATGTGTAGAAACTGCTGTGAAGAAATGAATCAAACTCCAGGGGCGAGAGGGGAGGGGCCCTTTGATTACAGTTAAACCACGGGTTGTATTGAATAACTGATCTTGGGTGGTGTCACATTATTGAGGGATGTGTAATGTACTGTTTCATCCCTCAGGGGTGATTTAAAAAGTACACTGTAAAGAACAGCGGTTTCAAACGGTCCTCAAGAGCCGCTTTCTTGCATGTTTGAGATGTTTCCCTCCTCCAACGCAGCGGAATCAAATGACCAGCTCATCTGCAAAAGAGCCTGATAATGATCCTGATCATTTGAATCAGATGTGCTGGAGGAGGGAAATATCTAAAGCACAAAAGCGCCACCCCAACCCACCCTGGGACTTAAGTTTGAAACCCCTGCTAACAAAGAAACCCAATTATATAATTATGGTTGCATTATATCATCTTGTCGTTTTGCTTTTGTCTTTGTAATGCTTTTCAATCCAAAATCACATACTTTGTTGTCACTTTAAAGACGTTTCAAGCACGCATTGCAAATCAATAACATGAGCATATGCTTTCTCCTGATTGACATTTCATTATTCTGTGTGTTGTATCGCTCCACAATGTTATTGTGTTTTATTACGGTACAATATGGTGACATACCGTAAAGAATTAGCACACAACTGGAATTTGGCACACAAGTGGCATTTTGACATGATCATATATACTCATATATTCATCCTGGTAAAAAAAAAAAAGTTTCTGTGTACTGTGTTGGAATGATTTGATTATTCATTTTATGGCAGGACATGTTTTTCAAGCTATCGTGGCAACATTTCAAATGATGTTTGTCATCTACACCCTCGGGTTGGACACTATAGATGGTTATACAGATGGAACGGGATAGAGTGGCCACATGAAAACCATTACAATCTTATTTCAAACATAAATACGTGCAAATACCTTTGAGGATATACATATTCCTTCCTTCCTTTCCCTACTCGTGCCTCAAGGTGCAGTTCTAAAACAGCAAAAGTTGTAACGGGGCTTTGCTAAGCGGTCAGCTTGGATTCATTAAAAGGGTTCAGAGGAGGGGAGCGGGACTTGGGTCCCATCAGTCTCTGAATGCTGTAACATGACAAGGGAGGAGAGTTGGGCTGTGAGTGTGAAGGCTGGACTTATTCGCACTGAGCTGAGCTTCACGGCCCATAATTAATGACTTCTGATGGAGGTGGAGTCGGACAATAGGAGCTTTTCAGCAGGACCGAGGGGCCCTCATCATGGACCCATACTGGCCTGTCCTGCAGGCGCATTGTTGCACTGCTCTAACTTTTGCCAGCTGGGCCATGTGGAAAACTCCAAAGCAAAGGGTCCAGAGACAGTACCCACATTGGTGTTTGCGCAGTTATGCCTGCACAAAACCGCAGGATTTATGATTTGGGGTCTTAGAGGTGGTAATAGTGACCCCAAAATCCATAACCTGTCTTTTCTCACATGCAGACTCTCAGATTAACCGATTATCCACAGCTCACTAATATGTTGTATGTTAGCTGCTTTTTAAGTGTCCCCCCCCACATTTCTTTGATGATTTGGTGTGACTATGATCTTGACCATTCTAAAAGGATTCGAAATGAAATGCATTGATTCAGCTCGTGTGCATTTTATTCAGTACACTTAACAAACACTAGGGGTCACTATTGAGTAAAGTATGCAACTGTGCTGCCACCCGTCATCATTCATGACTCAGGATTCACCAGCCCTGTTTTCTGTGTTAGTTTGTGTAATGATGGCTCATCTGACCCCAATCACGGTTTGTCCTATCTGATTTTATTTCTTTTTTGTTTTAAACTGTGTGTTTATGTGTTCTTCCCCTGATCCTGACAGTGCATGCCCCACAAAAACAACTTAAAACAATGAATCATCATATAACGTTAACTGTAGTGAATTTATGCAGAGGCTACATTTGGGTGAGGGAGTGACAGCCACACAATTTTGTTCAAATGTGTCACTATATTTGTATTTGAAATAAGCATTTTATTACCCCCACAATGCAGGTCTGATGCCATGAAGGAGAAATTACGTGTTAAAGACAGAGATGGTTCATACCAAGAAACGAAAAAACATATTTTAGAGAGAGAGGCTATCACCACAGCGTAAAAGATTGAAATTAACAGTGTTGTCAGAGTATATGATGACATAATAACTAGGCTACGGCAACAACACAGAAGTAAATAATTTGGGATGTACGGATACATTTACTGTCACAGTATTGGGACTGTAAAAATACTCTGATACGATATGCACCGATACCACATCACCCTGACATATACCTTCAGTGTAGGAGCCATTTCAGCTGTGCATGTGTGTGTGTGTGTGTGTGTGTGTGTGTGTGTGTGTGTGTGTGTGTGTGTGTGTGTGTGTAAAGCAACACAATATTTTGTTCAATTAGTTTTTATGTTCTACTGGATGCTTACGATTTGTGTTGTTTGAGGTTAAATCATGAACATTGAACAGTAGCATTTGCACGGTGACATCTTAGATGCATTCGATAGGAATTACCTATGGTGACAGGGGAAACGGGGTGGGACCCGAGCCCCTTAATCTGCCCTCTGGAAACGTTAATCCCATTACTGTGCAAGGGAGCAAGAGCCCCAGGATGCTCGAGCAGAGTGGCCACAGCCCAGCGACAAAGCTCACTGTTGGCCCATGATGTGGGAGTTGACCTCCTGAGATTCGTTTTCCTGGAGGTGTAACAGTAGCAGCGGTAGTCACAGGCTGCATTTATCGCACACTAAGGACTGAAATATTTCCAAAGGGACCTCCTACTGGTTACATGGGTCATGTGCCTTATTAAACAGGTCTCTATTTTAAGAATGCTTTATTTTATGGCACAGTGAGGCTCTTTGAAAGAAAAATGTAAGTAGTTGAGCAGCTGTCTCTCATAACTCAACGAGCAAAGATACGAATTAGTCACGTTCATTTGCCTGTATGGATTTCTGTCTAAGCAGCCCGAATTATCATTAACACCTACAATTCAATAAAATTTACCTCAGGGCGGCGCAGTGCGTAGCGGTGCCTATGTCTGCCTCACAGACACAAGGTCCTTGGTTCATGAATTGAAAACTAAAACTGTCCATATAGGTGCAAATTTGACTTAGAATGTTTGTTTGGATATGCCCTGAGACTGGCTGGCGACTATTCCAGGGTGATGCGCCCAAGTTAGCTGGGATGGGCTCCAGCTCACCCGTGACCCTCTTGTGAAGAAGCCGTACAGAGAATCGATGGATGGATGTTGAGCCCATCTAAAAACATATTCTGTATGCAGTGTAATATTGTTTTTTTTTTCTTCACTCAGACTCAGTGTGTAGTTGGCATTAAATTATTTCATTTATTCACAGTTAAAGGTGGCTTTATTAACACACCTGTCAGCTACTTTCAACTGTAGAATAACTACTACATGTTTACTAGGGTGTATCAAGTGATGAAATATTAGAAACACGTCAAGCGACAACTTCAAAATAATCTGGTTTAAAGTAAGCCTCTCTGAAAATAATCCACAGTGAACATGATTACCATTTTAAAGCAGTTGTTTAAGTATTAGATTAGTTTGAGCAGCATACCAGTTATGTATAAACATGAACAATTTCTGATGCTTTTTGAACTTGTCATCTCACTGACAACTGTCGAGAGTGTTTCCCACTTGTCGCATCAAACGGCTTTGTGTATCTGAAAGTGAATGTGTGTGTGTGTGTGTGTGTGTGTGTGTGTGTGTGTGTGTGTGTGTGTGTGTGTGTGTGTGTGTGTGTGTGTGTGTGTGTGTGTGTGTGTGTTTGTGTGTGTGTGTGTGTGAGACTGTGTGTGCTTGTGCATGTTCATTATCTGCAGCAACATGCCTGCCTTCCCCTTATGTGTGGATGTGTTGGCCGATGTGCCAAAGGGGAAGGTAAGCTCTGTGTGGTGACATGCCTCACCTGTGTGCGTGTGTGTGTGTGTGTGCGTGCGTGCGTGCATGCGTGCGTGCGTGCGTGCGTGTGTGTTTGAAAGACAAAAAATGTGGGAATATAGAGGGTCTTGTGTGCACATGTCTGGGTCCGTGTCTGTGCTGGTAAGGGTGAAAAAGGAGAAACATTGTGTGTTTTTATGAATGTGTGTATCCTTTTAAGTTGCACATAAGAGGAGGCTCACAAAATTCTCCTTAGTCCAGCTGTGTCTCTTTTTAGCCGCACTTCCGAAGCTCATCAAGTTCGCTTTTTTTACGCCTACCTCGACTCTGTTCACATTGACACACACACACACACACACACACACACACACACACACACACACACACACACACACACACACACACACACACACACACACTTTTCGCTTTCCCCATCAGTGCACTTGAGAAGATCTGGGTCTACCGCTGCACATCAAAGCCAGAGTGAGAGGAAACAGCCTTCGTAAAGACTGTTAGGAGACCCCCCCCCTCCTTCTCCTCCTATTGGGACCCCCTGTTCATCTCTTTTGTTGTGTCACTTCTTTCTTCTCACCCCTCCTCCTACTACCGGTACTCTTTTCCCCTACCTAGCCTATGTATGTAAAAAGAAGATGATTGCCAAGTTCATAAAAGGCTTCTTTCTGCTTTATTGTAGAGCGGTATTGTCGTATTGGGTTGGGTGTCGGATGAGAGTGTGAAAATCACGATGCCCGCACACTTGATACAAGGCCATCCTTTCACCCTAAACATGTGTCACTGAAATGGGAATAATTTAAGTGATGGAATGTTTTATTGAGCAATGAGGCTTTCAGAAAAATGCCCAGGTGTCCCTGATTGTTTCAGTTGAGTCTTCACAGATACTGTATCTAAAAAAAAGCAGTGAAATAACTGCTCTCAGTGTTCCTACTGAATTACCATTTTTGGCATTAAATTTACTCACCCCGTTGTCCTACTTAATTTAACACAACACTTTATCACGCAACTAAATTTGACATTCATTTCTTTCTGGCTGGTGGGCTTCTTTCTTCCCGCGCAGGCTCTTTTCCTTGTGATTTTTTTTTTCTAAAGCCCTTTTTCAATGGTTCCAAGAGGTTTAAACCCCACCCGGTGGCCAATTGACCTGGCTGTATTTAATACTGTACGTTCAAATGCATATATGGATTTTAGTGTCAAATAAAAGCACTGCTTTTGGAGGCACCGCCCTATAACAATGTATGGATATGTACTAATAGTTCATGGCTGTAAATAATGAATTACAGTCACTGAGGTTTTGCCTGAGATGAAATATTCAATGTTGTGGTTAAACAAGTTCATTTGAAGAAACAAACAGGAACCTTGAAGTCTTATAGTCATAGTCACCAGTCATAATAAATACATGAAGCCACTACAGGAAAGCATTAACTTCTTTTTGTTTTGGTTTTTGTGCATGAGCGATGGTGGCTTTGCAGACATGCTCAACTGCACAGGATGAAAACAGAAAACAAAATGATCATAATAAACAACCAAACAAAAGAAAAGACCATTGTTGACAAATGTAAACAAAAACAATGACATATGCATGTACTAAGGAATGAATTTAGAAAGAAAGGTCTCGATGATTGTTGTTGGTTGGTGCAGATTAAGAGCGTACTGCCTGGAAGCAAAAGCCACATCAGAACATTCAGCCACAAACACAGAGAGGTGAAGCGTTGTGTTTACAGCAAAATAGTTACAAACCTGCGTAATAATTGTGCTTCTCCCTGCAAATGTTGTGTTGCTACCACATCACATACAAAACCACACTACACCATATAAACTTCCTGTATCTGCAGTAGAAAATACCACTGAAAGATCACATAAAATAAGCATGCACGCAAATCGGTTTCTCTGTTATTGTTGAATTCCAACTAAGTTTATGTATCTATGTGTGTGTGGGTGTGTGTGTGTGTGTGTGTGTGTGTGTGTGTGTGTGTGTGTGTGTGTGTGTGTGTGTGTGTGTGTGTGTGTGTAGGCGCGAGTATACATGCGTGTGCGTCTTTTGTTTGCGTAACAGCATTTAGTTACATTTGCATGTCTTTGATTGAGTAGAGTTAATGCCCGTGTGCATATACTGTAGCATCACTAAATCATGGACCAGCTCAGTGTGAGTGAACCGGGACAGATGAATGAGAAAACATACAGTACATGCTCCCCAACATCAGACTGTTTATTAAGTCGCCGTTTACTCCCTGTGAACACGATGATGATCTAGTGCTGCCCAGCATAGGACCCTCTCTTTGGGCGGCTCATGTGCCACAGACCATCAATGGATGCATGAGTAAGACATTGTTTTGAATGAGCACAGGCTGCACTGAGTCTGCACGAAGTGGATTGACTCATTCATGGACTGTAAAGATGGGACAGGAGAGGGTTTGAGGAAAGTTGTGACAACAGCAGAATTCACACGCAGCCACAATGCATCTAGTGGCAGTCGTCCTGTGCAGGCTGTCCATGAAACGGGGTGCATGCTGTAAGAACAATGATGTTTGTCACTGAATGACCGGCATATCATGCGCTTCATTTAAAATAAAATATCATGAAGATAAGATAACCTTTATTTGTCCCACACTGGGGAACTTTGCAAGTCAACAGCAGCAAAAATGTGACTTATACTCCAGCGCGACTTATATATGTTTTTTCCTTCTTAATTATGCATTTTTTGGCTGGTGCGATTTATAATCCGGAGCAACGTATAATCTGAAAAATGCGGTGTGGTGTATATATATATATATATATATATATATAT
>NW_017805695.1:3186440-3201890 GCF_001891065.2 Hippocampus comes
ATATATATATATATAAGGGTTTGTTTCATTATTGAGAAATATAGCTTCATATAATAAAAGTAATTGAAAAGCATAAACAGCATTTGATCATCAGCATTAGTCCAACATGAAAGAAGATGGAAATAATGCAGCGAACTGTGCTGTCTTCAAAAGGAAATGGAGTCTGTCTGCCCATGTGCTCATTTTAGACAAACATTTTAAGACACAACCTAAAAAGGAAAAAGAAAGTTCCATGCAAACATACAAATCATTAGCTGTGAAAAGTACAATATTCTCTTTCCTAATTTGATTGTATTCGAAACTAATTATCACTCATCTCCCTGACATCAGCACATTCAGACCAAAGCGTGCGCTCTGCTTTCTTACGTACATTGCGGTTTCTCAGTCAGCACTGTGGCAGGCTCACAGTCACAAGATAGGACCTGTTTATCGCTTTGCTGTGGCATCTTCGTCAACACACAGCCTTTAAATCTGTCTCTCTCAGCCACCTTTTGCCACTTTGCTGCCATGTTGACGCAAGTGTAAAGTCTGCAGCTGTAAATGCGTTGAGCTCCGTTGTAGTGTTTCCTGCAGGGGCATTTGGGAACAGTGCATGTTGCCTGATGGTGTAGTAAAACATTTGGGTGCAATCGGCAGGAGGCTTTCATTCACGTGGACAGGATACATGCTTTGCAAGTCCCCTCAGAGACTCTTGGAGGAAATAGTAACAAAAAGAGATGCACGTCATAAATTCCCTTGACAACATCACACTGGTTTATTTTGAACACTACTTCCAGGATTTTGAAACTATCAGACCTATCAGAGTCGTCATTTTGTTGCCCTCTGACAATGACGTCAGTCTCGCTGCTCGAGTGTCTAACAAAGGTATATGGTTTATAAAATTTAAATTTAAATTTTGAAATAAGTAGAGCCGTTGTTGGAGTAATGACTTGTGACATTTTTTAAAATTGTCTAACAGCATAAAATTGCACCATGGCAATGAAATATATACAAAAATAGGAAAAATCAAGAGTATTGTCAGTCGATATATGCCAAGTCATAAACCATCAAAGTTTGAAAAGCATCCAAATGACAGCTGTGGTTTCCTAGTGTTAAACCTAATACATGAAATAAACCTTGCATACATTTCTGCAAAGGCTTCAGTAATTTGCAGAGATATTGGACAGACTTCATTCGACGAAAAATAGTTTTTGACTCTATTGGTGTTGAAAAATCTCGAGAATTGCATTTTCATTGAACTTGAAAATGACATGACCAAAGTAGCAAAAATTATGTTAGTTCTGTCAAACCTTGTGAAAAACTTTACGCTATCAGTGGACTACTAAACTGGATGTTGAGTTCACAGTGACAAATAAAAATCTTCAGTATTCAAATTTGGTTGAAATATACCACAATGTATTTACAAAAAGGACAAACTTAGTCGGGCAAAACCGCTATCTTTGTTTTCTGACTATTTTCAAATTCATATTATGTCGATTTTTTTTTTCTGATGGTTTAGTTGTTGCTGTATCATGGATTAAGTAAAAGAAATGTCCTAGAGGTGTGCTGGGAGGGGGACAAAGGACAAAGACAAAAAAATGGCAGGAGAATGAGTTAGTGATGGACGCATGGGGGTGGGGGTCAGACAGAGAAAGTGGGATAAAAGAAGAGTGGGAGCGATGGCGTGAGAGAGCAATTGTCCCCGCTGGAGTCGGGTACGCTCCTGGTTAACCAGAGTTGGCAGCACCTCAGCTTGACCTTAACCCCCTTATGCTGTCACTCCCCTCTGATCCCATTAGGGCCAGGCACCATGGCAAGACCCCTCATACGCGTATACACACACACAGATACACACTCATACACACGCATATACAAGTTCACCACTAACAACCACCATCCCTTGTTTTCCCCAACCGTATCGTATCCCCCAACTCTGCTTGAGCTTCTGCTATGCGGGGGCCCACGACAACTTTCAGGCCCATGGAACAAACAGGCTGCTAATGTGGGCAGACAGGACAGACAATTAGAGGCACACAGACAAATGCACAGGGAGAGCGTGAGGGCTGCATTATGCTCTCTGGGAGTGCACACAGGCCACCAAAAGGACACATGGAAAGATAATTATGTGAAGAACAAAACACTAACTTCACCAGACGCTGCAAAGCCACCAGCGTTCTCCATATTGAGGCTGTTTCTGGCCATAATTTAAAAGAAAAGAACTCGCTTGCTCAACAAATGTGCATAGACTAAAGGAAGAAACGTTCTCCAAGTTTCTGCAGTGAAATCATGTTGGCTATATTGTTCCCGAAGTGTCAAATTGTATGGCTGCACATGACTTTATCTCAAATATGTTGGATATCCGAACATTAAGGACAGTTACGTTTTCAATTGGAAGAAGCAATTATGTTATTTGTTAATTAAAGCTTCTTGCGTGCTAGTTAGTTGTCTATGGATAGGCAATGATTGTAATTATTTTTCAATTATTGTAAATATATAGGCGGCCCGGTGGTCGACTGGTTAGCACGTCGACCTCACAATGCAGAGGTAGTGGGTTCGATTCCAGCTCCGGCCTTCCTGCGTGGAATTTGCATGTTCTTCCCGGGCCTGCGTGGGTTTTTTCCGGGTACTCCGGTTTCCTCCCACATTCCAAAAACATGCATGGCAGGCTGATTGAACACTCCAAATTGTCCCTAGGTGTGAGTGTGAGCGCGGATGGTTGTTCGTCTTTGTGTGCCCTGAGATTGGCTGGCAACCGGTTCAGGGTGTCCCCCGCCTACTGTCCGAAGACGGCTGGGATAGGCTCCAGCACGCCCCTGGACCCTCGTGAGATAAAGTGGATCAGAGAATGGATGGATGGATAGATGTAAATATGCAAATATGTTCATTTCCATTCATCACATTTGTGGCACCAGTTACTTCTTGTTTGTGCCTTTCATTATTGGGTCAAATCACCAAGTCTATTCCCCTGAGACAGAAAAACCTATAAAAAGGGCCCATACTGTCTACTAGGTATTTAAAAGTGATAGGGCATTCGATCATCAGACAGGCGACAAATATATTTCTTTTAGAAAATGGGTGGATGGATCTTATGAGTCATATTTCTTCATAATGTCCATGACTTAAGTATTAATCTTTCATTCAGAATTGTTTTAAATAATGAAAAAACACTGAATTAGAGGGTGTCTCCAAACCTTTGACAGACACTCACTATAATGACTGCAGAGAATAGAGTGCTCAAGCATTTTATTGCTGCATATTGCGACAATGCATGGACTGCTTTTTTTTCTGAACCATGTCAAGATTTCTTGACATAAATTTTTAGATCACACTGCTGAAGTCCAACTTAGTTACAGACTAAGAAAGGAAATTGAAGCCACAAAAGCCTATAAAGGCTCCAGTAAGCACAGCCTTGTCTGATGCTCAGTGCTATTTTGGTGTGAGTTTTTCACACACCCGCGCACACACTATGGTCATATGCAGCCTTTATATATTTGTTTCCCTGTATAACTCAGCTACGGCTGAGAAAAAGTACCGCTCCATCCAAGCGGTTATATACGGTAAGTGTATGTCTGCTTTTAACTGGAGTATCTGGTTTGAGAGTAACAAAAGTGGGTCACATGGACAGCTTTTTATCTGTTACTTAAAGGAACTAGCGATTTAATATTTGGTAATACTGTTTGTTTGAAATTTGGAGGTTCAACTCACTGCGTTCACAACACTTCCACCACTTCCCCCTTACAGGTTCACACCTGTTGAGGAACATTCAGCCAATGGCTCAGAGTTGTACTCAAACACGTACACAAACACTCCTACACACACTCGCACATACACGAAATGCTATTCACGGAGCCATACAACTGACAGAATGTTGATTGATTTGTGAGGGTCAGAACAGAAACCGCAGACTATTAGCAGTCAATGAGGGGTGGAGTCTCTGCACAGGGCTTTTTACCTGACACATTTGATTAACAATGACACTGGGGACCAAACCCACGTGTGTGTCCCTTTGGATTTTATGCTCAATTCCAGAAAAAGTGGGAAATCAGACTTATCCCACTTGGATTGTTCTAGTTACGACCACAAAGCATTCCGTCCAAAAGCAATTACCCCTTTATAGGGCAAGTGACTATTTTTGGTAATTTCCACACACTTTGTAAATGGCTAACCCGTTGGCCCTCAGTGAGGTCAAGAACCATGTAGTCCTCACTTAGCCATTCTGAAGTGGTCACCCAATATCGCAGATCACATGACTGTGGCGTTCAACCAATCAGCAGAGATCTGGAACGCATCTAATTTTCTCTTTCCCTTGTAGTCCGAAAATGATGCGAAAGAAGCCTAGCCTTACTAAACATGGTAAGTTGATGAAACTCACACATGTTACAGTTGAATAGTTGTGCTTTGGGCCGCACAGTGTTCGACTGGTTAAAAAGTCAGCCTCATAGTGTAGAGGTGCAGGGTTCAATTTCGGCTCTGGCCTTCCTGTGCGGAGTTTGCATGTTATCCCCGTGCCTGCGTGGGTTTTCTCCAGGTACTCCAGTTTCCTCCCACATTTCAAAAACATGCATGGCAGGCTGATTGAACACTCTCAATTGTCCCTAAGTTTGAGTGTCAGTGCGGATGGTTTTTGGTCTCTGTGTGCCCTTCGACTGTGTGAAATTTTTAGGTAATGTCTGCCCAGATGTTTTATGTCAACATTAGGAAGTGTCTTGTCGTCTCCACCCTCCCTGCCATTAGTGATGATGATGAAGACGGACAAGTGACATTGAACCCTCTGCCAAGAGGAAACAAATCCAACCTGTGGTGCAGGTGCACCAAGAAAATTATCGTTGATTTTTTTAAATTTCATAGTATTTGAGTAGCTGATCGTGATATTTATTTTTTTTTTTTTACCTTCACCAAATCTTCCTTCATCATTTTCTTCACCAATATAAATTAGGGAATATCGTATTTGATAAACATTTCATTCTTTTAACCAAATAACTTCATGCAGGGAGATGCAGGCATACCTTCTTGGAGTCAGTACAAATCATGTTGTGTTGCTGGAAGTTACGTCTATAGCTAACACCTATATATCAATGTAATAATAAGTAAAGATAGATAAATCTTTGTTTATAATCTTGTAAATGAGGTTTTGCCATTGACGGTATGCCGAGTAATGTCAGATTGAAGCAACTCGGTAAAGTCAGGGTAGATATTTTTTCTCCGATTTATGCGACTTGGACCTCGCAGTTTTAGTGCATTTTTCCAAGTCGAAGGTTGGAAAACTCCGACTTCCCACTTTCATGGAATGCAGCATTAGGTGTCTGGGAAGGGTCATTTTCTGCTCTGGAATGATTATGATTTTTCCTCCTCGGTCTGCTCGGAAAATGACTCGGGCCAGTTCACCATATCTGATTGCAAATGCTTAATGTGGGCAACACCACATATAGCTGAAGCACAAATGGAATGATTGTGATGTGAAACAGATCGATAGCTAACTAGAGAGTAACATGAAGCCTGTGCTACTGCCAGACAAAACAGCAACTGGTTGTATTGAGATGTCATGATCACATCGTGCATGACGTCACACGTCTGCTACGAGCTAAATTTGAAGGTAAACTTTAAAAACTATTGCATCTTGGTTGTTGTTCTGTTTGCAAAGTACCATCTCATTATTTTATTCCATTTTGCTCCTAAAGGAGTAGTGGCCTTCTGTACCAATATTTATGTTCATATAATGTACCTCTAGTGTAGTGAAATCACAGAGTTGGTGCACAACACCAGGTGTTGTGGGATGTATTGACAACTTCATCTTTATGGATGGAAAAAACAACTTTGGAAAGACGTGGCTAGATCCTCTCCTTTATTTTAGTAGAGTTAGGGTTTAAGTAAATGGTATCAAAGATGAAAGCAAACCTGTCTTTGACTGCTTGAAAATGCTTTTGACTCTCCCTCTTAGACAAAAAGCTATTGGCCGGGTCTCAGGACTGGCATCTTAACACCGGCAGATGCCCACTGCTCAGATCCAGACTGCACTCTTCAGGCTCGCCACCTTTCACTCATTTTAATAGGAGGCAGTGTGATTGTCCAATGGCACTAGCAGTAGCCTTTTGGCGGGCAGCAGGCCTGGACGAAGACAGAGCTGACAGTGGGGAAGCAGGGGGGGTTCACAAAATGAAAGGCTGACATCGTAAAGCACTGCCTAAACAAGGACACAGAAGGAAGGCAGAGAATCACCAAAACAAGTTACTCAGCCTTTCACACACATACACACCCATCAGCCTGCCAGCCCCCAACATTTACATTAGAAGAGGAAGGACACAGTGGGCCTGTGGAGGGATAGAAGGATGGGAGGAGAGGTTGGACACACTATTGGGAGGTTGTAAACACTGTAAGACAGTATCTCCATGGAAGCCTGCACACTGCTCTGTGGCATCTCACCCCCCCTCCGTCCACTGCCAGCTCCCTCTGCCTTTCCAAAGACAAGTGCCTCGACTGCCAGGCCCCAAATCGGCCCCTTGCCTTGCCCGCCAGCCTTGCTGTCCAGGACAGCAGATGTGCACGGAGGAGTGAGTGACCTTGGATGAGTGAATCCCCTCGGCTTTATGGGCTATGGTCGTGAGGATTTGACAGAGGGTTCATGTGACCACAGAATTCCCTTTGTTCACTTGCTCTTCTGTACTTTTTTAGTATGTGAGGAGATAGTTAATTAAATTTCCTAAATAAGCTTGACACAGCACTTTCACTTTATGCAATATGGACTCGGAGTAATAGCCGTGTTTGAATCAAGTCAGTTATATTTTCAGGATTCTACGGGTTTCTACAGGTCACAGTAGTCAGATTATTTTGTGTAAAAGATTAGATACACTCACCATATGGGCAACAGTTGTGTTGTGTTGCACGATGTTGCCTTTTAAATAGTTCATGTTGGTTCAGTTTCTGACCAGTGGTCCAACACCCTTCCATTGAAATCATCCCGTGCCAGTCCCAAGCCTGAATTGATACGGATAGTTCTGCCACAAAACTGAGCTGTACAGTTCATTTGAACCGTGTGGAAAAAAAAGACTTTTGATGGTTACCCAAATGGAAAAAGGCAAGAGAGCTGGATGAAGTCATCATGTGATTATCTGTTGAACACCGATACATAAGCAAAAGGGAATATATGGTATTTTATCCATCCATTTTCTGTACCACTTATCCTGACTAGGGACACGGGTGTGCTGGAGCCTATCCCACTCAACAGTTGGATAGACAAACAAACAGCCATTCACACTCACATTCAGACCAACGGACAATTTAGATCCGCTTTGCCTACCATGTTTTTGGAACATGGGAGGGAACCAGAGTACACAGGGAAAACCCTTGCAGGCACGGGGAGAACATTCAAATGCACAGGAAGGCCGGGGCCAGGATCGAACCCCCGACCTCTGCACTGCGAGGCCGACATGCTAACCACTTACTTCTTTGCCAGAATATACATCTTCCCACAAATCAATCATTCTAGAATTTTACAAGATATGTGATTGAGGTGTGGCAGCACGGTGGTCGACTGGTTAGCACGTCGACCGCACAGTGCAGAGGTGCAGGGTTCGATTCTGGCTTCGGCCTTCCTGTGTGGAGTTTAGTGTCTTAAAAGAGAAGAGCACTTGAGAATCAGTAGTTACTTAACAATTTACAAGTTGGAATGTTTTGTCAGTAAAGTATCACTTCCTTGACTCCACTCCGAATGGACAATGTCAGAATAGAGCCAGGTGTGTGTCAAATATGTCCAGGGCTGAAAGAGTATCATTTGAGATCCATATTGTTAAAGCTCAGCAATCCAAACCAAGTCATTGATGTTGCACCAGAGGGTTTACTTCACATCTGTGGTGCAGTTCATCCAAAAGGTGATTACATTGTAGTTTGGACTCCAAATGCCACTACACATGCTGTTATGGATGTTGTGCTGTTCACTGATGCACTATCATGTGGGAACAGGCTTATTTTTCAATCTGTTCACGTCTTGATTAAGTCGCGTTAATTAACTGATGGAGAAGCTCATGGAACCTCGATTCAATCTAAAGTTAATTAAGTCAGAGCTGTGTCCATAGGGAAGGACATTGCCCAAGCAGCCCCACTCCTGCAGTCAAATGGTGAGCAATCAATACTTTCAGGTAAATCAAAAGGTATCTGTTTGTGTTAATGCTGTAGTATTGAGTTACTCCTCAAAAAAGGCACTGAACAGGAGCATTTCTTGTATTGTGGTTTGGCCCCCGTCTCTGTTGTTTCTTATCAGCTCTGATCTCACTTGGCGGGAAAGGAACATGGGATTTAGTTGCCGGTAAATGTGGATGCCCTGTAAAACAGATTCCCATTCAGCGGCTTTGTGTAGAGGCCTTTCATTGGAAATCTGTTCATTAGTCCTCTCACCTCCTGTACAGTAAATGCCACTTTAGTCGTAGGATATAATACGCAGAGGGAGCAGAACAAAGGGAGCGAGAGTAAAAGGGTAGTTTGGGTGGAAAAAATGGCCTTCGGGCGTTATGGGGAGCACAAGAAGAGAGAGCGAGAGAAGATTGAATGCTCGGAGAGCGCTAAAGAATAGCTCAGAGAAGGAGAAAGCATTTAAAGTGCTGAAGCGGGTTAGTGGCTGCCAGGTACTGAGGAATTCAGGGTCGATTTGTCCTTGTTTGTTGCCGCTTCCCAATAAAAGGGACTTGAAGGGGCTGGACTGGGCTGGGAGCAAGCAACAGATTGCAGATGGCCCTTTTGGAGAGGGCTCCTTGTGCAAAAGGAGGTTCCCCTTTCTGAGTCTCGAACCACCCTTCAGAGAAAAGAGCCCTTCTCTACTGTAAAGGACATTGTGGAGCTTGTCAATGGCGCTCGGCCGGAGCTCATAGAAAATACAAGGAGGCCCAGTGTTCAGCACCCGAGCTCCTTCTATAAAGGCCCGAACTGTAATGGGGGCCCCAGGGGCTCTGCGGGGAGTTTAGAGGGCAATGTTTCAATGGAGCCCAAACCCTTTTAACTCCGACATTGTGAGCCTCTCTCTCACTCATTCCTGGAGATCGGGAGAGGGAAATTCCTGTGCAGATCAAACAGAACGTCTTCATTTCCAGATGAACTTAAGACACAGTTTGAGACATCGAGGAGGCAATTGTAGAGGAGAATGGCAGGGGTTGCAACAGTATGCGTGTGTGTGCTTCATTTATGATTGGTCGGCAATGTGCCCATCTCAGGTGAGATTAAAGCCAATCATTGCTTATTAAAGCAGCTGTCAATCAGCGCAGTGGACCTCTGGATTCAGGTCAACTTCCAGCTGTGTGTATACTCTGTGTGCTGATTCTGCATGACGATGTTAGATAAGGTCAGTCAAGAGTTGTTTGATTCTGCTTTTTCCGTGAAATCATTATTCAAAAGTATAATTAACCTTTTCAGAAGAGTATCATCACTCGTGGCAACTGAATAGACGCACAAACACAAAAAGCGAGCTTTGCAGACATTCAGGACTTGGTTCCCCACATCTTCAAAAGACAAACTTTACACAGTCACCATGACCGCTGCAGAAGGCTGTAGAAAATGCCGCCAATAAACAAAGTGCCGTCCAATAGAGCGGCTGGAGGTTATCCCCCAAACCTCAACCTGCACTCTGTGAGCGAATTGCGAGGTACTTAGTTTGAAAAGAAAATACTGTCCATATATGATTATATACGTTTACGGTTTTAAAAAAAAAAAACCTTCTTAATTAGGACCATATTATCATGCAGTCATTGCGAGACAAAGCAATGAGTGCCAATATTCAACCACTGTGATGTCTGTAGGAAGCTGACATTTTATTTCCTTGCAAAGTTTTCACATACAACTTCATAAAGACATAAAATGCAGTGCTTTTAATTATCTTCAACTATCCTCACACAATGAAAAAACAGGAAAGCTGTGTTTGTGTGTGTTGCAGTAGGTTTGTGTGTGTGCGTGTTTGTGTGTGTGTGTGTGTGTGTGTGTGTGTGTGTGTGTGTGTGTGTGTCCCCATAGAGGTGCGAGAGTGTGTGCGTGTGTTACAAATAGATGAGAGAGCAACCTCTCACCGCTGAGTTCCTCCAATTGTTAGTTAGGCAGGAAAGGGATGCTCCAAATGCATATGTGATGAAAAAAAAATGACAAAAAGTTCTGAAGATAGAAGAAGAGGGACGGGGATAAGGCAGGTGAACCTATATGATTATATACGTTTACAGTTTAAAAAAAAAAACTCTTCTTAATTAGGACCATTATTATCATGCAGTCATTGCGAGACAAAGCAATGAGTGCCAATATTCAACCACTGTGATGTCTGTAGGAAGCTGACATTTTATTTCCTTGCAAAGTTTTCACATACAACTTCATAAAGACATAAAATGCAGTGCTTTTAATTATCTTCAACTATCCTCACACAATGAAAAAACAGGAAAGCTGTGTTTGTGTGTGTTGCAGTAGGTTTGTGTGTGTGCGTGTTTGTGTGTGTGTGTGTGTGTGTGTGTGTGTGTGTATGTGTCCCCATAGAGATGAGAGAGTGTGTGCGTGTGTTACAAATAGATGAGAGAGCAACCTCTCACCGCTGAGTTCCTCCAATTGTTAGTTAGGCAGGAAAGGGATGCTCCAAATGCATATGTGATGAAAAAAAAATGACAAAAAGTTCTGAAGATAGTAGAAGAGGGACGGGGGATAAGGCAGGTGACCCCAAGGAGAAAGTAGTGCAAAGGTGAGGGTCATGACATAACACACAGCACTGTGAACAATAACAGCACTCAGCCGTCTGTGTGTGTGTGTGTGTGTGTGTGTGTGTGTGTGTGTGTGTGTGTGCGCGCATGTGTGAGTCTGACTGTGTTTTCAGAGAGAGAGAGGGAGAGAGAGAGAGACAGAGAGAGGCAATGCATGCATTGCGTGGGTGCGTGTGTCCACTCGTGCTCTGGGTAGAGAGTTCCCATGATGATGCACGCCTACACCTGCTCCTGCAAAACGCATGTACAGCAAGTTTGAGAGAAGTCTTTCAATGTCTTATTCACGATCACTGACCTTCCATTATTTGTTTCAAGGCATGGTATTACTTTTGTTTTTGTTTAGTTTTTCTTTTTCTTTATTTTTTTAAACAAATCCTCCCTGCTACTACAATACCTGACATTTCTTTTATTTTCACTTATTAAAGTTCTTTATTGTTATCATTCTTTTTTCTTCTTTTTTTTATGGGAAAGACCGATGACACATGAGATTAAGGCGGTTACAAACAGACGTGGACATTAAGGTTGCCACGTAATAAACTGTATCCTCATAAGCATCAATAATGTAGATTTACAATTAAGATATCCTTTATTTGTCCCACAATGGGGAAATTTACAGTCAACAGCAGCACAATTGTGGGTAGAAAGAAGAAAGAAGAAAAACAAAGTGTTTGCATTCACAAAATAAATGTTTCAGTTTCAATGTACACAGTTCAATTAAGTGCAATATAAATATAGATATAGATAGGTGGCTGTGCTATTTACAATTGTTTTTCACGTAATTTTATTTATTTATTTATTTTTTATTCAGCCGCCTGACAGCAGTCGGTAGGAACGAGCGACGGTATGTCTCCTTCTTGCAGCGCGGGTGTAACAGTCTCTGGCTGAAGGAGCTACCCAGTGCTGTCAGGACGGGCTGGAAGGGGTGGGAGGGACTGTCCATCATAGCTTTTAGCTTAGCGAGCATCCTCCTGTTGCCCACCTCCTCCAGAGTGTCCAGGGAGCAGCCCAGGACAGAACTGGCCCTCCTGACCAGTCGCTCCAGTCTCTTTCTGTCCCGGGCCGAGATGCTGCTTGACCAGCAGACAATGCCGTAATGGATGGCCGAAGCTACCACCGAGTTATAGAAGGTCTTAAGGAGTGACCCCTGAACCCCAAAAGACCTCAGTTTCCTGAGTAGGAAGAGTCGGCTCTGTCCCTTCCTAATCAGGGTTTTTCCTGATTCATTTGTTTCAAGGCATAGTATTACTTTTGTTTTTGTTTAGTTTTTTTTTTCTTTTTCTTTTTGAAACAAATCCTCCCTGCCGCTACAATAACTGACATTTCTTTTATTTTCACTTATTAAAGTTCTTTGTAGTTATTATTGTTTTTTCTTCTTTTTTTTTTTTATATGAGAAAGACCGATTACACTTGAGATTAAGGCGGTTACGAACAGACGTGGACATTAAGGTTGCCACATAATACACTATGTCCTCATAAGCATCAATAATGTAGATTTACACCGACCTATCACGCCATTGTAAAATAAAATTTATGTATGATATGTAATATATTGATATTAATCCTTTCAGGGACAGTGGTTACTATAGTGGACAGCTTATCATGGTATCAGGTTACAGCATGAAAGGGTTCATAAAATGAAGCCCATTAAAAATAGTATCAAATATTTTGCCTTGATGAGAACAATAATGGTTAGCGTGTCGGCCAGCAGAGGTACAGTGTTTGGTTCCCGCTCCGGTCTTCCTGTGTGGAGTTTGCATGTTCTCCCTGGGCCTGCGTGGGTTTTTTTCCGGGTACTCCGGTTTCCTCCCACATTCCAAAAACATGCATTGCAGGCTGATTGAACACTCTAAATTGTCCCTCGGTGTGAGCGTGGATGGTTGTTCGTCTCTGTGTGCCCTGCGATTGGCTGGCAACCGGTTCAGGGTGTCCCCGCCTACTGCCTGAAGGCAGCTGGGATAGGGTCCAGCTCCCCCCGCGACCCTTGTGAAGATAAAGCGGATCAGAAAATGGATGGATGGATAGAGTATAATAACACTCGCTTTTGACTGATACTATCGGACCCTGCCAAATTTGTTTGAAAAGTATGCAATGACGCTTCAAAATCAAGCTGTTATCTCTGGTCTACGTGTGGGTCAACACAATGGGCCCTATTTTTGTGCCAAGATTAAGTCTGGCGCCCAACGCGGAGCAAATGTGCAAGGGGCGGAGTGAGGCAAAGTTTGGGCCATTTCGTAGACTGACGCAGCTTGGCGCACTTAGACAGAGGCTGTCTGCGCCATTTGGGCATCAACACAGACGGTTCCAACCATGTCCAATCAATCAAGTGGTTTCTTTCCATCCCTTTAAATGTGCCGTACCTGACTCACATCGAAAGTCTAGAAATGTGGCGGAAGGTGGAGGAAAACCCCAACTTCAGCAAGGAGACTGATTTGCTCTTTCAGAAGGTCAAAGCACACAAAGTCTGAACTGGCAGAACTTCAAAGAGATTACGTTAAATTGCCCCGAGGAACTCACATCTATTTTGAATGATTCCTGTCAGGCGACACAGAGAACCAGTGCCCAGTGTAGGAAACGGTTGAATGTCTGCGCCCGCCACCATTTAAAACTGTCCTTGTGACCGGGGTAAAGTGCATTGCAACTGTACACATGGGCATGGGTATTTTCGGGGTTAATTCTTTTGTTCACGCTTTATTTAATGTATTTTGTTTATTGGCTTCACTTGTGACATAAAAACATGTCATTTGGGATTTTTTAAAATGACTTCACAGTTGATCCTTTAAGTCGTAAGAGGATGTTCGTTGTTAAAGGACAGCTATAAAAAAGACAGATAAACAAGTTTTAATGTCCAACAAAATTCCTCATGACTAAAGACCACTCCATCACTATAAAGATGAAGGAACACAAAACAACGAGTGTGTTTCTTGGATATAGACAAGAGTGGTTTCTAACAGCAAAACAAGTTGAGCGAAGAGAGATTGGGTCAGTGGGATGGATCACTTGCACTTTGATTTGGCTCCAAAGGCAGTCTATCTCAGGACGTGCCAGAAGGAACCTCTCTAAACTCTCTTGATAATACTTCAAGCATTGGCACTGGAAAAACTGAACTTTTCAGTCTTGACATCATCATCGCAACACATTCAGCCAAACAAACATTGCTCCTTGATTAGAAAACACACGCAATGTGCACACAAACAGGCTGACTTCTGCTGCTTGTCCATTCAGTAGATGATGTTGACGTGATTGCTTGTGTGTTGTTGTGGTTGCCTACGCATTGCCATGGCGATGCTGAATGGTAACAAGTTCAGGCTGCCTCTCCGAACAAGCATTTCATTAGGCTTGCAGACCTCGTTCTCGCCGGCCTGCGCTGCAGGATCATGACAAATGAAGCTGTGAGTCAGCGATTACAAAAGGAATACACAGAGATAAGTGTTTATGTAAATGTTGCGATTTAGACCCGGTGCCAAACTGCTCATCCAGTTTCCTGGACGGTCTTTTCCAGTAGCATGAATAATGCCCGACTCATGTTTTTATGTTGATCTTGTTAGGAACTCAGGTTTGAATGTAAGTCTTTGCAGTCGACACAAAAGGAAACTTAGAATTGAGTCAACTGGTTATCTTTCATAAAAGGAATGTTGCTCCTTTCAAATAGAAAGCTTTAATTGTGTTTATTTGAATGTATCAAATTTGTCATTGCTAGCATGAGGGATATTTGGATTTGTTCTTGTTAGAATAAGGGAAAAGTAGACGAACGATCTTTCAAATATAATTGTACTGCAAATAGCTGTTAGAACATCTTAATGTGTTGGGTTCATCTGCGGCTCAGTGATCAACTGGTTAGCACATCTTCCTCACAGATCTCAGGTTGCGGGTTCATATCTGGGCTCTGGTCTTCTGGTGTAGAGTTTGCATGTTCTCCCCATGTGCATGGGTTTTCTCCAGGTACTGCAGTTTCCTCCTACATTCAAAAAAACAACTATGTGAGATTCATTGAAGAGTTTTTGACTGAAGATTTTTCATAGGCGTGAAGGTTGTTTGTCTGTGCCCTGTGTTTGGTTTGTGTCTCAAAACACTTTTGCACCTTTAATGGAAGCTTAATATTTGATGCCGGTGTATTTATAGTGATAATATTTCATAACAGACACAATATATATATGTAAAACTGATATTTTGTCTGCCATAGAGGTTGGACGACCCTCAGCGGAGTGGTCACCGGACATGCCATTTTTACTTCCCAAATACTGTCGTAATGTCTTTGAGCAAGGCACCTTAACCCCAACTGCCCCAGAGCATCACGCAGCAGCAACACCCCCAGCATTCTTGACATCTGTCCTCAGAGTGTAGGAAAAATTTCACCCTTTGGCACAATTGAAGACTTCCAAACAGCTTAAATGCGGCTGTCATTAAATGACAAATGATAGGAGCACAATAGCAATGCATAAGCCCCTCTCCACACAGACTGAATTGTCAGTGCATTATCAGGGTTTGAGTCACAGCCTAAACAAAAGCCAAAGCACAACAATAGGAGTTACGTTTGCGGCCTTGAGACAGGTTCAGCAGTAGCACATGCAACACTGTAATCACCTGGAATCACCTATGCATTAAAGGCCCTGTTCCTTGGACATGATTCTTCTGGGCGAGGATGTATGAATATGTAGGTCAAAGGTACCGTGTGTGTGTGTGTGTGTGTGTGTGTGTGTGTGTGTGTGTGTGTGTGTGTGTGTGTGTGTGTGTGTGTGTGGGGGGGCGTGCTAGAGTTGGA
>NW_017805695.1:3201925-3233140 GCF_001891065.2 Hippocampus comes
GAGAGAGAGAGAGAGAGAGAGAGAGAGAGACTGTATTTGGGGGATTGGGGTTTTCACCAGCCAGCACTTACCTGCAGGGAGGTGTCACAACATGTGGGTCACATCTGACAGCTTCTAATCCCCAGTGATGTAGCCCTGTTTGTTCAGCCAGCAGATTCTCACCACCACATTACATAAGTGCCAAATGGAGGCCGGGGAAAGGCAAACACTGGCGAGGACAAACCAAGGCAAAGATGAGTAGGGAAAGAGAGAGAGAGAGAGATTGGTTTGTGCTTGTCAAATGTATTTCCAAAGTTATTCAATTAGGAAGGAATGTCTTGGCACTTAAAATCTGTGTGTGTGTGTGTGTGTGTGTGTGTGTGTGTGTGTGTGTGTGTGTGTGTGTGTGTGTGTGTGTGTGTGTGTGTGAGCATGATTCACCAAAGCAGCACTCTACCTTTGATGATTAAGAGTTGAATTTAGAGCAGTTGGGCATCTGGTGATTGACCTCATGTTGCGAAATTACACAAATGACAAATTCAGACCAGATCCAGTTAAGACCACTTACCGGTTCTTGGGTCACCATCACATATTCCCTCTGGTACCTGTCCCTTGTGGCATTTGGAATACAGTACACATCACAGAAGACAAAAAAAAATGCATAAAGCCAAGAAATTAAAATACACTGATTGAAAGTGTTGTAGCTCAATGAGTTTAATGAATGAATTTTCTGTGGGCGGACGTGGACTGAATGAACGTTTGTGAACGCACTCTTATTCTGGCGCCAGTGAACAGTATTTGAACAACAGTTCATTTTTGTTCAAGGGTGCCAAGTCGATGCAGAAATCTCCATAGCAACACCTCCGGGGAAATGTTTCACCTCAGATCTTGTCCGGGCCGGTCATTGCAGAATCCAAACAGCAAGAGCATCGGATTCATATTTTTTTTTTTTTTTTTTTTAATGGAACTACTGAGGTGTAGTGCCTCACCGGTAATGAACTTCACCACATGTCACTGATTCAGTTACTGGTTCCATCCATAATTTGTCAGAAAATAGCTAAAAATGTTGAGGATTGTTTTCCAAAGTAAAAGTAGCAAATGTCTTCTTTTGATTAAACACAAAGAGAACAAGTCTGCTTTCAAGGAGAATGAGAGAAATCTGAGTAAATTCACTGATAAGAGTCTGAAATCCCGAGGATTTGACCAATTTAAATTCAACAAGGTCTCTAAATATTTAATCAATTCTCAAAATAGTTGGCAATTTGAAAATCTTACTAGCCCTCAGTCTAAAAAAAACAAAAGTTAATAAATCTTGGTATGCTCTATTAAATAGGAAATACAAAAAATAGGTACTATACATCTAATCAGTCAGTGCTAAGACCTCTCTTTAAATTGCTCTTTCGTTCTAGGGCAGAGTTACGTGAGTGCGCACGCACATGGTCTGGTAACTACGTCAATTGATGAGGTCGTTGGTGAACAAAAGCGGTGCCTTGTTGCATAAGACAGCCTCCAGGGGCAAAACGATTGACAGAAATGGCCATGTCTGAACTGAAATGGGCTCACAAACACACACACACACACACACACACACGTGTTCTTTATTATTGGACCTGTCATATAAAAAGTCTCCTTTGACTCTGACTATTTATCACAAACTCTTTTTCCTTTTTTTTTTTTTTTTTTTTTTTAAGTTCACCTGCAGATTGTCAGTGTAGAGCGAGAGTACATGTCGAACAATGACTGAGTGTTCAAACGACACAGAATATGGCACATAAACTGCACTTTGTTGCAAGCGTTTTCTCATTTTGGGGGCTGGAGAAATGCCCTCAGTTTATTGGGAAATGGAAATAGTCAAACCTATTTGGGATCCACAATTTTCATTGTTTGCGCATAGGATTGATGATTTTTGGGCGGTAGAAGGAAGATGTTTTCATCAAGTTGTGTGGTTCAATTCCTACTCTCCACAGTGCAGTTTAGAACAGTGAAGCCTTATCTGGCTTGCTTTCCTCCAAAGGTTTGTAGGTGGTATGTCCATATCTGGGGCAGCTACAGTATGTAAATAGAGTGGTACACCAGTGCATTACAGTGCAATGCACAGAGAGGACCATGACATAGATTGAAGAAAAAAAAAAAAGAAATATGGTCTGTATACTTGGTATGCAGCTATTTCTCACAAGAAATGTATGAACCTTGTTGAACCCTTTTATGCACCCTGCAACCTGATAACATGATAAGCTGTCCACTGAAGTAACCGCTGTCCCTGAAAGGGTTAAGATATTCCTGTTGTGACGTTCTAAAAATTCTGCAGTGTCGAGTTCCATCCATTAGGGACTGGGTGTCATGGAATGAGCGGGTGTCAAAAACCTATACGGTATGAACCAATTGAGAGAGACATGAACCTTATCTTGAACCTTCACTGCTTGTTGGGAAACCAACAAAAAAAAAAACTTGCAACCGTGACTTCCCTTTGCAGCAAATGGAATTATGGACACGGCAATAAGACAGAAGAGACAGCACAAAACCTACTGGAAGGAGAAGAGTGATTCAGTGCATGATGGGGGACATTCTGACAGGTCGCCCACGGCAACATAACTGAGGGATGAATCAAGACAAGTCGAAGCCAGCCTTAACTGTCAACCTTTATCAGCTGTATCAATCATAAAATCCTTCTGGACCGAACTTGTTCGATGGAAACAGGAGAGGAGCTGGATAACTGAAAGCTCTAACTCCCATTCTCCATTTCAACTTTCTGGCAACCAAAAGAAGCGATTCAGACATGTCTTGGTTTCGAAGCGTTCATTGAGAATTGCCAATGCCAGAAAATCTTTGTGCTCTCTCAAACAATTGAAGGTCTACGGCACTGTGCAAAACTCGTTCATCTTTTGACTCAGAGTAATAAAAAGAGTCAATTATAGAATAATTACAGTTATCGGGAATAGACGCAATTGGGAAACCATTTTCCACATAAACACGTAGTGAGGGGGTGCATGGCCAAGGAAGGAATGATGGTGCAGATGAAGGAATGTATATTCAATGCATGAGTCAGGATGACATCAATGGAAACATTATCGCAATAAAATTGTCACGGCACAGCCCATCTGTTCATACAATAAAGTAGCTTGTGAATTAACAAACAGATGGACAAACAAATACCAAGGCGATACTCCAGGAATTTTCTTTTGGCTTTGCATAACAGTTTGGCCCTGGCACAGGACTTGCATACCGCTGACTAACATTATAGTGATCCAGTATATAATCGTTACGGCATTGCAGACAAAGCCGTAAAAGTTGGCCTAAACCTGCCACTGTCCTGTAAATTGACATTTGCGTTACAGAGCAAGCGGCATGTACTTTCTGACATTAAAGCACAAGCCAGAAGGATCTGGAAATTAAACAAGTTACAGTATGTGAACAAACACACATCAAGCAAAGTCCATAATTTGTACTGACACGACATTAGGATAAAAGGTCATTGTTTATATTGCTCTTATCAGGTCAGTCGAATAACACAATGATGCCGTTCAGTCATTGTTTTGAATGTGCCGTCACATATTTTTCGCCTGTAAAAAAAGATGTGGTGTACTTGCTGAGAGCTGGAACCAACAAGTTAGACAGCAGAGAAGACAACAGCAATTTTATTAGGTACTGATGAAACGTAGCACACCACACAGTACATGTACCAGCGTGTATGGATTATGTTTCACTTGTGCTATTCTACTATTTGCAACTACTGCTTCAGTTTGATCACGATACGTGTGTTTGTCTTTGGCATGGCGTCGCACAGCCTGAAATTAGTGAGAGCCGTTGATCTGTACCCACATGCCAATAACCGTCATTGAAGTTGCCTGTCAGAACGCATGAGATGGAGAACAGTGGCTCATAATTCCATGAAAGAAAAATAACCGGTGACAAAAACCAACGTTCGTTTTGATCTGCCAGCCCCCGGGCGAAAGGTTAATTACAGGGGCAAGAGCTTGAGTACACTCGGTGCTCAGGGAAATGAGTGCAGTGAATCAACTGACTGACGCGAGCCATGTCTGACGTTCAAGTCATAGATGAGATAGACAAGACGTATGGGTCAGCGCTGTTTCTACAAGCTGCGTAGTTGAAAAGTACTATATAAAATTATCGGGGACATGGGCCTAAATAGGATACTTACCTCCCAATAGAAAATATAAAAATGTATTCAATGACACCATTTTGTGAAACATTGCACAATGGATTATGCTCTGCGATTGGCTGGCAACCAGTTCAACCTACCTTCTGCCCGAAGACAGCTGGGGTAGACTCCAGCACGCCCCGCGACCATTGTGAGGATAAGCGGATCAGAAAATGGATGGATGGATGATTAGAGTCAGGAAGAGCTTATACAACACTTCTCAGGCAGGTGAAGTTTTCAAAAGACTTAATAGATTGGCTATCAAGCTATTGTCAACACTTAAGATTGGTTACTAATTTATGAAAAATTACAGACCACGTGGGAACAGACTACTAGTATCACTTTGTGAAAAAAACAGCGAACTTGACCATAATTGGATATCAGAGCTTTTGCCCGACAGTGATATGTAAGAGGGACCGTAACATGCATACTGCAGACCATAAACTGGTCATATTTTATTCTCAATAATATACAACATATATAATATGAATATTTGCATGTAAATATAATGACGCTAAATCAAAAATTGTGTACATTTCCCCATTGTGGAAGGAATGAACCTGCTGGAGCAACACTTTATACCTACTTTAGTGAAGAAAAGAAATGGTACATTTTGTACATTTAGGACATTACAGTCCTCTTGTTGCTACATTAATCTTGCTAATTATGCTAACAAGTGGCTAAAATTTGTGATTTAATCTGTCACATGATGCCTCGGTGAAATTTAAAAAAACTTATGTACAGTAATCCCTCGTTTATCGCGGTTAATGGGACCAACGAAAATCTGCGAAGTAGTGACCAATTAACATATACAGGTAAAAAAAAAAAATAACCATGTATATGAAAAAAAACCTTTTTATTTAATTTTATTTATTTATTTATTTATTTATTTTTTATGAATATGTTTGAAAAAATCCGCGATGCACTGAATCCGCGATAAACGAATCGTGAAATAGCGAGAGATCACTGTACTTTAAGATACTGTCCTCTGATTCTGCTACTTGAAACGCTCAGCTAAGTTGAATAATGCATTTTTTTCCTCACTCCAGGGGCGATATTTGGAGATGTTGAAAATAACAGCAATATGTTTGTTTCCCAGGCAAGTGCAACGCGAGTATGAAATGCAGGTCAGATGAGTCATCTCCTTGTCTCTGACGCTGCTGTCCTTTTTTTTCACACTCAAATGGAAAAATACACCGGGCTGTGTGCATGCGTGTTGTGCAGGTGTGTGTGTGTGTGTGTGTGTGTGTGTGTGTGTAAGAGAGAGAGAGAGAGAGAGAGCACAAAGCCTTGTTGAAAGGCCCAAGAGCATGCAAGAGTGCACATGCATGAATGTACACACATGCACATACACACATGCTCACAATTTTTTCATTCTTCAGATATATCTCACTTGGTTTCTCACACACACACGCACGCACGCACGCACGCACGCACGCACACATGCACACACACACACGCACGCACACACACACACACACACACACACACACACACACACACACACACACACACACACACACACACACACAGTCTCACGACACACACACACACACACACGTAGTATCACTTGTCACTTCCGAGACTATATGATAGCCTACATATGGGTCAGAGCTACATTTAGAAATGACATCTCTCTTAGATCCAGTACTCGACAATGTGTCAACATGGCAACTATTATATCAGATTATGAATGACGGCGTAAAGGCATGTCTGTGTGCTGCTGTATGAAAGTCGTTAACTACCCGGAGTTCTCCTTTCGAAAGAAGGTCAGAGGAGAGAGGATGAATGATGAACAGTTAGCATTGGTAAAGAAATATAGCCATCAACTGGCCAGAGATGTCGCTAAACCGGGGCTAAGAAGTGCTCGAGCCCCATTAGAAATCTGTGTCGCCCCAGTTCAGGCCCTCCAGCATTTAATTGATGTTCTAAAATACCGGTACAGTGGGACCTCGAGTTATGAATGGTTCTTTTAACATACAATTCAAGATATGTACAAAACTTTCCATTTCTGATCCGCTTATCCTCACAAGGGTCGCGGGGTGTGCTGGAGCCTATCCCAGCTGTCTTTGGGCAGTAGGCGGGGGACACCCTGAACTGGTTGCCAGCCAATTGCAGGACACATACTGTACAAACAAATAACCATTCATATTAACCTGCCATGCATGTTTTTGGAATGTGGAAGGAAACCGGATTACCTGGAGAAAACCCATGCAGGCATAGGGGAGAACATGCAAATTCCACACAGGAAGGCCGGAGCCGGAACCGAACCTTGCGCCTCTGCACTGTGAGGCCGACGCGCTAACCAGTCGACCACCGGGCTGCCACGTACAAAATTTTCATAGAAAAATGACCTCAGTTTAACGTACTATTTTTGATAGACAAAACGGTCGTGGCATGGATGAGCGGCTGGATTTACATTGTAATTCTTCTCGCGCATAACCAGCAGTGGCAATGTGCATAATTCATTGCTGCAATCTGAAAACTAGTGATACACGTAAGCACATCAGCGATATCTAAAAAACATAGTGCCTGTATTCCAGTGATCAATATTCCGCAGCACCAGACGCTTTTAAGCGCTCCACGACTTATTGTATAATTGCACACCTAAAGTTGTACTACAATTACTGCTCCTGGTCACTCTAAAAATGGTGCAACAATTTTCTGCACCAACTGCACAACCGTCAGAGGATTGTATTGCACCACGGATCACTTTATCTCGATAATTTTGCACACAGCTGTCATTGGGTGCTACTCCTGCATAATGGTACCCTTACATTACGGGTAGTCTTTCGATACTTTTATGTCATGCCCTTGTTTATCGGAGTTGCTTGTTATTGCAATACTAGTGTAGCCTGTACTACCGGAGACAAATTCCTTGTGTGTTCTACATACTTGGCCAATAAAGATGATTCTCTCTCTCTCTCTCTCTCTCTCTCTCTCTCTCTCTCTCTCTCTCTCTCTTTCTAAGCGTGCCCAAATCAGTTGGTGAGTTTGACTGTCAACCAAATGCATCACGACAAACTGTATGACTTTGTTCTTTTCTTATTCGTCCATCGTGTGTGCACGAATATAGACAGGAACGTTTACTATATGGCAAATCACGGCTCACCTGCTTGTTTCTGTGACATTCGCGAGCTGAGCAGTGATTGTTACCTGAACTGTGATGTCATTTTCAGTCGACAGCAAATGGCAAAACGGCTTTCCCTTGTGATGGATAAAAATGGGTGGAATTTTTCCATTCTATTTCGGCTGGTGAGGTAAAACTACTAATGAGCATTTTGGTGCTAAGTAGGGCCCAAGAAGCTACTGGTGTCATAGACTTGCATGTCTGCTATTTGAGCATCGTAGTATTATTTGATATAAACAGTAGTTTACGAAAGAGTTTTAATTGCATACTTGTAGGCCAAAAGTGGCAGTAGGACATATTATATACATTATGCTATACATTATACTCATGCGCGCGAGTCGTTCTTTCAGTGCATTGATTTGGCTTCCTACTGAGGACAGTAAATAAAACTTACTCCTTCATGCATCTTAAGATGGACATCGAAAAAATACACAGAGGGGTGTTCATAGTTTCGGGTCAGAACCGATGGATCATTTTCGAGTTAAACTGGCTCAGGGTCACACTGCTTTCTCACCACTATGGAAATGTATCATCATTCCCAGGTTCATTGATAGTTCAGCACGGAAATATCATTTTATGTCATGTTCATGTAATTTCAAGAAATGTTACAGTTTAATATGGTACAAGGGGTTCTTAATTTACGAGCGTGACATCTGACGTTTCAAGATTATACAGTGTGCAATAATTTAGTTCGCACAGCAGCATAAGAATACATCACCTCATTGCACGAGAACATAATGCTCTGTCACCACCTTATTGCTTTTTTTTTTCATTCCATCATTTTATATTTTGGGAGTCGATGTGGTTTCATGTGAATGTTTTCTGTAATTATAACTAGATTATGGCACATCCTGATTTAAGTACAGATTGAGGTGATGTCGCCATAGAAATGGCACTCAGTCGTAAACCAAAATCCCCCCGTACAAAATTCTCTTGTGAGCCATGTTCTTTTTTCAAACGCCCCCATACCCACTGCTCTTCCCTGTAAACGTGGATATAAATAGCTTGGTCTAGACGTGCTCTATATTAAGTGTGCTTTGGACCTAAGTTATGATCGAGCCTTGTATAAATAGAAGTGACTTCACAATTTCGCTGACTGAAAGCTCCCAACACGTGTGTGTGTGTGTGTGTGTGTGTGTGTGTGTGTGTGTGTGTGTGTGTGTGTGTGTGTGTGTGTGTGTTTCTAGTTTTAGTTTAACCTGTATCTAGGCTGAAGTTAAACCTTCTCACATGGCCATCACCAGTTCATCCATCAATCTTCAACATTGCTCCAACCCATATGTGCATATGTGTGTGTGTGTGTGTGTGTGTGTGTGTGTGTGTGTGTGTGTGCGCGCGCGCATGTGTTTCTGCACATGCATCTGGTTTCGACTTTGAGGCAACTATTTTTAGAACAGAGCTGCACACTTTTACTCACGTTTGCCTTTTGGTGTTGTTTAGTTAGCCGCATTCTTTTCAGTCAATGTGTATCCCTTCCTCTCGTTCTCTGGCTCTCTCCGTCTTGTCACTTTTACTCTAAAACAATTTTGCCAGTAAAATGCACGGGAAGAATGAAAACACTGAACATTTTAAGAAAACCTGAGTAAAAAAGTGACTCAGAGAGCAAACGGTCTCGTGCTAATCAAGGCATATGAAGAAAAGGTTCTGTCAGGCAAATACATGGGAGTAAGAAAGCAGCTGTTACTCTGATTTATACCCTGATAGGTTATCTACCATAAACGTACTGAATGTACTGATCTTGCCATCGAGTTCACACCAGATTATCAAGTCGCTTTCATCATCACTATCATCATCACTGGCATGAATGTCCCTGTGCCATGAGAGTTGAAACAGTGGTGGAATCAACATGGCACATGTGGCAATAAGACAATATAGTTATAGTACAGTATTTTATTATTATTATTATAACTATTACTACTGCTACGGCTACTGCTACTAAAACTACCAATAGCATTCGTATTGAAAATCCAAAAAGTGGCTACAAAGAGTAGCTGTAAATGCAAACCAGACCATCACACATTCCGTCACATTAGGCCCTTAATTCGCATATGGAAGTTGAGTGAATTTTGTCCTGGGTTACTCCTCTGTTGGAACTCTCTGTAATTCTCATCTTCTCTCTCTATGCATCACCTCTTCCCCCTTCCTATTGCTTTTATAACCCTTGACCTGCTGGTAACCCAAACTGGTTCGGTTGGCGGCATTCCTGCTGCAGTGACTGCAATCGTATGTTTTGATGATTAACAATGTAGCCAGAATGCTCATCTTATCGAGCTGAATGATCCTGTACAGGGAAATTTATAATTACTTTTTTTTTTTTTTTTACATTACAAAAAGTCCATTTACTATGTCACACTTTTATAGCCAGTCGGGATGCCGCAAGGTTAGCGGACCTACATGTACCTTACAGCTGAGATTGATGGTTTTAAATCCCCACTTAGGTGCAACGATCCGGATGGAATCAATGGTACAGGATGGACTTTGATACCCAACAAAATAAATAAATTACCCTTTTATAGCAAATGATGGAGACATGATCTCTTTGAAGGACAAAATTGTATAAATAGTGTAGATGTCATAATGGTCTCAATGTTTCACCATGCACTGTACAGTGTTAGCTTCATCTATGAGTTTCATTCTTTTCAAAACCAAGCCTGGACCTTAATTTTTGATCATACCCCCCCCCCCACACTCCCCAGTTGAAATGAATTGAAATAAATGGCATTTCGATAATCTGTAAACAGAGTAACACATCAAAGTTTGAGAAGTGTCAAAATGACGGTTCTGGTAGTTTTCATGCTAAAGTTAGCCGGTGTGGTCGTCAACATGCAGGCAGCTGTTTTGCACATTGTTCAAAATACCGTATGATGTTATTTTTTTATTTTTTTTCACTAGCCTGGTGGAATAGTCAGGCGCGCATATTTTAATTTGATGTGCAACGAATACTGCATCGTCAATGCATTTCTGCGAAACCTCATCATTTAGCCTTATCTGGTACTCATTTCAGAACATAAAACTGTTCATTTATCCATTGTCCTCAGAGATAAACAGACCAAATTTATTGATGTGACCCCAGAGAACTGTGCAGACATGACAAAATTACCAAAGCTAGAAGGAGCAGGGAAGAAAAATTGGACGAAAGAGAGTTGAAGTTGTTGCTTCATTTGGCTTGTGCAAATTGATTTCTTTGAAAGGAACAAATTCAATTTCTCTCATAAAGCCCCCTATTTCGCTGAATGGCAAACATTTTGGGGTGTTTGTGAAGGTAGCAAATGTTGCGTTCTCATCAGGGCCCGGTCCAGGTCGCAAATGTTCACCAGACTTTAGTCTGATGTATCCCTGTACTTTTCTTGTGACAAGAAGAAAAACACTAAAACGGTTGGTGAGACTTTGCCTAAAGTTTGGCAAAATTGTAGAGAAGATTTGCAAACCCTGAAGTGAATGCGCATTTTGCTCCCTTCGCCAACAGTTGCAAATTTTCCCCGCTCAGTGGGATAGGGGCTGAAGCGTTTGTCAATCATCATTGGAGGGGGGCGCCAAGTAAAATCTTGCCTAAGCCCGGCCCATTAGCTATTATAAGGTAGAAGGTAATTGGGTTCTTTTTTTTTTTTGGTTTGTTTCTTTGACACAAGTCTGGCCTTTGTGTACCTGAAGGGAGAAATCACACATTAAACTTTCTGTAAATGATCTAACAGTGTCCTTGAGATGGAACAGTCATTATGCATCTCTTTTCTTTGCCTGGGAACTCCATTGTAAATGATATCATCCATAATAGTGTGTTTGTCTGCTACCAGGGCCAAGGTGACAAAGACCAAAGTGGTGGCGCATTGTATGCGCACATTGTAAAAGTGTTTATGCAAAGAGGAATTGTATTACTTGTAAGCTAATTTTCTTTTAACTATAGTCAATAACTGTTATTTGGCTCTTTTTTTTTCTTTTCTGTCATTTGGCTCTTCTCTGCATCCCCCCCACACACACACACACACTCATTTCCCCTAGGCGGTGCAGGAATGTCTCGGTCGTTTATGGTAATGCAGTCTGTCTCGATTCCATGATGGATTTTGTCCTTCGATATCTTTGTTTCTCCCAGTAAGCATTTTCCTGGCAACCCGCTGCGCTCTTTTCCTTCCTCATTACCTGTAGTCCTTCGTGTATTTGTATTTGTTGCTTTCTTCTACTCAAACTACTCTCCCCTTGACAAATGTGTTTGGATGTTTTATTGGTAGGATAAGGAACAGCATTCATGAGAAACTTCTTGTTCAGGAGTCGGAGTAATAGATTCTCCTGAGCTGTAGATCATTGGCAAACGTAACACAGTCAATCTTCAATCCAGATAGCGACAAAGACTTCTGGTGTACATTCCACACAGAACCCCCCCTCCCCACATCTTCTGTGTACTGCACATGCTTCTCACCAGTTATTTAAGTAACTATTTTACAAAGCTTGGACGCTGTGTGAAACGTAAATAAAAATAGTGACGCTCAGTAAGTATTTGGGAACTGAGGACACTAATTGTCGAAACTTTATAGGTGGAATTCCTTCCCATTCTTGCTTGATGTAAAACTTCAGTTGCTCAACAGTCCAGGGTCTCCGCTGCCATAATTCGCACTTCATAATCTGTCATACATTTTCAATGGGAGACAGGTCTGGACTGCTGTCAGGCCAGTCTATTACTTACACTCTTTTACTACCATGCCAGACTGTTGTAATACATGCAGAATGTGGCTTGACACCATGAAAAAGACATTTCTCAGAACGGCAGCTATGTTTCTCCAAAACCTGTACGTGCCTTTTCTGCATTAATGGCGCCTTCCCAGATGTGTAAGTTCCCCATGCCATGGGCACTAACAAACCATCACAGATCCTGGCTTTTGAACTTAACAATGATAAAAATCCAGATTGTCCATTTTCTCTTTGGCCCGGAGGACACGACGTTCAAGTTTTCAAAAAAGTAATTTGAAATGTGGACAGGTCAGGCCAAACCGACTTCGCTTCAGTCCATCTCAGATGAGCTCGGGCCCAGACTGCAGTGGCGCCCAAGAGATCACAGGTTGATTCTTGGTTTTCTGCCTTGCCGCCTCAGTGCAGCGATTTCCCCAGATTTTCTGAATGTTCGGATGACATTGTGGACTGTTGATGATGAAATCCCTAAATTCTTTGCAATTGTACATTGAGAAGCATTGTTCTTAAACTGCTGGACTCAGTTTGTTCACAAAGTGCTTGTGAACAACTGAGCCTTTCGATGATGCTCTTTTAATATCGTGGTACTCTCATGTTTCGAATTAACCTGTTCATCCGTGAAATGTTCCAAACTGGTGAGGTTTTTTTTTCTTTGGGGGGGTTGACATATTCCTTAACTTTCCCAATCTTTTGCTGCCACCATCGCTTTTTTGGGAATGTGTTCAAAGGCATCAAACTCAAAATGAGAAAATTTGCCCCTAAAAAAAAAAAAAATAAATAAATCTTTGCGGTGTATTCAATTGAAAATAGGTTGAAAAGGATTTGCAAATCATTGTTTTCTGCTTTTATATTCATTTTACATGAATTCAGTCGCAAATTCCTTCCAATTAGGTTCTGTACATCCAAGTGAATCCTCATTTACGGCGAACAGTTTTAGTGTGTCTCTGAATGACGTTGGACCTGTTGTTTGCTGACACACTTAACAACTCACAGTCATCATATACTGATCCATAAAGATATAAACGTAGACAGGTGGAGTCTATCAACGGTCTGCAATTTATCACTCGTGTAAGGACACAGTGTACAAAGTTACACTTCAGGGAAGGCTCAACTGAGCTTCAAGATTAAATATGTTTTCTCTTCAAGTCTTCTGGAGTGGTTTTCACAGCAGACAAAGGGTGCAACCCCCAATGTGTCACTTTAGTTAGTAGATAACATTACTGACTTCTTTTGTGATGACACCTTAGCGTTATTTCATGCATTTCTTATCAAACAGCAAAAGGAAGAAGTGGAAAGTTTTGAAATAAGGTGGTAGCTCAATGGAGAAATGGTCCGATGTAGGACTGAGCGATATGGCTGAAAAATAAATCACAATAAGTGTTTCATATCTGTCGATCGTTAATTATTGATTTGTATTCATTTTTTACCGATATAAAATAAGAAAACCTATGACATTGATTCAAGATGAAATAAAACAGAAATATGTAGAGGAAAAATACTTCAGATAATCTTGTTGCAAGGGTTGCAATGAGGCAACCTGTCATTTATTTGAACGAAGGTAAGGTCCACTTTCGATTGGCGCGTGCATGCCACGCACGCATAAGCGCTTGCCCGCGCTTCTAGCCCGTTGGTGATGCAACTTCCTCTTTGGGTTGGCAGGCGAGCAGTCAGTGGACTAAACTCTCAAGAATGGTTCTTGGTGCGCTCACCACATATTTTTGTGCTCAAAATTTACTCTTACATGCTTGGAATTTGAGCACAAATCCAACACCGTAGAGTAGCCTCAGGACTTGGGATTTTGTTTTCTTGATTTTGTTTATGACGAAGATTTTATTGAGCACACTTTATATTGATATTGATGGTGCCTATCGTGATAAATATTGATACTGAATTATCACGCTGCCCTAGTCGCACATTGAATCAACTCTCGTAGGCCCTTGGAAAAATGGTCTTGAATCATTTTGCGCTCCAATTTTTCACACCTTTGTGCATGGATTGGGTTCAATTCAGTCTGTGGTCAAGCAATGCCTGCCTCTGAATATAAATGGCAATGATGCTTGTTTCAGCTTGTAGACATGGATTTTTCTTCAAGAGCTTGCAAGACATATTGGATAATCTTAAATGTAAAGGACTTATTGCCTATTTGCAAACAGGTCAGCCCGGTAGTTAAATGAATCATTTTACAGCTCGCCGTCTTCAATGTTTCATTTATGGCCACCACATAACTCCTGTTGTTGTGTTGGTGCTCCAAGGCATAAAAAAAGAAGCTGAATGCTTCAATACAACGCTTTTGACCACTCTTTCAATAAAAGTCTTGACTGTATCTGCCGATAAAGTAAACATTGGTTGGATGAGAGCGGTTTGAATAGATTTCAATGGCTTACCTCGACTTGAGCATTTGAAAATACAGATTCCATGGTGGAGGCCTTTGTTTTAAATGCATTCACTGATTACATGTTTACGATTATGTGAATTCTTACTCAAGCGTATGTCGACTGTCCTGTCAAGAAGACGACAGGGTGGGTATGGATAGGAGTGTTTGTGCCCCCTCGGGCCCCCGGGAGGACCGCGAAACAACACGAGGCTGTCAACAGCTTCAACTGTCCACATCACAGCCAGGACAGTGCTGTCAGCAGGACGCTGTACATTCTGACACCCTCCCACTCACACACACACTTTTCATGCCTCATCCAAAAACACACACTTGGGCAGAAAGGGGAGGGAGGGGGTAGAATTCCCCCATTGCAAATATACGCACAAGATCCCCAGTGTTGAGTTAGTGTGTTTATACCTGTCACTCACCTTCTTTGCACTGCCTTGCACAACAGTAGACACTCATACATGGTTGGGGAATCACCACGTCAAAAAAAAAAAAAAAAGCTGAGAAATATCTTTCCCCAGTGATGTCACTGCCTACTTAGAGTGGCCCTAACATATAAATATGTCATCATGGTACTCATTCTTTTAGCATCTGTTTAAAATTGACATGAATGATTCCATGCTAAGGTCAATTTTGGCAACCCAACATAAATATTCACCTTTTTAAATCACAAAACGTATTCCCTTTTTATGACCCAAATATTTGCGATGTGTGTCCTTTGAGCTCACATGCTCTGAACTCATCCCACCCTGGTTTGCGCTCATTCATATGCACAACTGCGTGCTCTGACTATTGCAGCAGGCTGCAGATGGCGATGAATGCTGTATGGGCTGTCGGTGCTGCGTCATGGAGGGCTGCCGGCTGACATCTTATCACGTTGATCTCGGTGACCCTACTCAGCAGCCCAGTCCATGTTTATCACGATTGATCGTTTGGGATTTAAAACACACAGGCCTTTGACTGTCTTTAACACAGAGTCAGATTTTAGATTCAGGAAGTAATTCTGCTAAGGTAACCGTCACTGGCTCTGTCAGCAGCATTCCATGGAGACTAAATAGTGAGTATGTGAAGATTAGGACTTGCACAACGCAAGAACCAATCTATACAAAAACAAACATATGAATCATAACCCTCCACCCCCAAATCTGACTGCTTTTACACTTCGTCCACTGCTGTCGCAAAGGTTCTTCGGAGTTAGCCCAAATTGCTGGCAAGCTACTTGCAGAATGAGAAAACCTAAGAAACAGTGGTACCTCTGCTTACGAACGTCTCTTCATAAGAAATGTGCAAGTTACGAAACGTCTCAACAGGAAAATATTGTCTCTCGTTACGAAAGAAATTTCAAGATGCGAAAGATAAAAATACAGTCTGGCCTGCTACTCGGAGCTCCGAGTTTACTGAACGCAACACATAATCATAGCTGCTCTGCCATTGGCTATGACCGAGCATCACCCTGGCATCTCATTGGCTAGGAGGGACTTCTACCTTATGGGTCTGTGTGTGCAGATAGATAGTTAGGTGCTGATGCAGCGTCTTCGTCATTCTCCCCTTGGGCCATAAGGCGTTCCGATAGTTTTACGTAAATGTGAATCACCCAGAAAAAGTGCTCACCAGTCAGGCGATCGTTCACGATACTGATGTTTTCACTCGACATTTTCGAAGGATTGTTTAAAAGCCAATAAAAGCAAACGTCCTTGGATAGGTTCTTTACCAAACACTAGGCAAAACCCACTTCTGAGAGAGAACATGGACTAAAGAGGACAAAAAACGATGAGGACGCAGTTAAAAGTTAAATGACCAGCTTTTGTTCTTTATTCTTAGTTTTTTTACATTATGCACAACTCTCATTTATTGTACAACGATCTAATTGTAACATGTATTTGTTAGATATTTTGATGCATTTTTATGCTTTCGGAAACATTTTTGTCTGAATTTTGGGGTGCTTGGAACAAATTAGGGCATTTACATGGAAAACACATCTCTACTTACAAAATTTTTTAGTTAAGAAATTTCTTCCAGAACCAATTCATTTCATAAGTAGAGGTACCACTGTGCAAGTTATTCTCCAGTCAGTGAAGCCTCACTACATTGAAGTGACTCACCAGAGAAAGAGAGTGAGCCGATGGTCAATAAAATAAAAGTCACTAAACTACCTCAAAGCTTGTTTAATTTTTTGACACCGATCCTACTTCATTACAGGTCATTGCTTTCTTAAGCTCAATGAAACTGTGAGGAAAATCTGATTAATTCATTGGCGCATGAAACATTTCTCTCAACAAAACTTACAACAAAAAAAAAAAAAACATACTCGCATAATCAACTTTCTCTCTTCTTTTGTTGCGAGTCAGCCACTTCATACAGGTAACTGACACAACTGAAAAGTAGCTAATGTGGACGTTACTATGTAATGTTCACATGGAGTCAGTTATTAACTATCGTATTCGATTCATCTCTAAATTACCCGGTAGTTTTTTTTTTTTTTTTATTGTATACATTTAGGGAATCGGGGAAACATGTTCAAGAATTAATAAACAATGTTCTGAATAATTTGACGCTGGAATGGTTGGAATCATTGAAAAAAATGTGGAAGCAAAAGATAAATGTGTAAATTATCTGTTAATGTGGGATTTGATGTTGTGGAAAATTGTGGAATTGTTTTATAAATGGGGGAGCATGGGAATTTTTGGAATGTCTGGTTCCCAAGATGAGAACGAAGAACATGAGAAACTTGTGTTGCGTGACACTCGAAAGTCTGTCCGTCTTTCAAAAGACTTCTGAAGGGAGCCAAAGAGACGAGGAGGTCACAAGGACAAATGCAGATAGTCAGGTGCCTGCCGTATTGAATAGCTTCAGAGGGAGCTTTGAGAACCATTCGCGTCATTGCCCCCGCATGAAGGAGGATCCCCCTGTCATGCGGTTCATATTTAAGCACAAACATAAACGCATTGAGACGAGGTTACAGAGCATAATTTTATTTAGTCACTGACACATCTACGTAAGTCACATGAGTCACAAGATTTAAGGTGTGGCTGATTGTAAATTGTAAATCATTAGTCTCAACCGTACCTGATTCAAACAAATAAAATAACTCCCTTGCGCTTTTGTAAGGGGAAAAAAAACAACGTGGCATTCACCAATGCTTGTTTTTGTAAAAGGAACTGAGGAAAATTGACCAATGAATTTTGCTGTGTTTTACATGTTGTATCAGCGGCTTACTGATGAACTATACATAAGAAAATAATGTTTTTACTGCCTTTATGGTGTATAATTCGGATTGCAATTGGGTGGAAATATTATGTGTTTTGAATATGCTAATCATCATGGCATCATCCACTGGGAAATTGATCAAACAGAAATCCAGAAGCTCGATAAAACCAAAACCTATAAAAACATTTTTTTTAAATGCATGAACATATATACAGTATACATGTACACACACACACACACACACACACACACACACACACACACACACACACACACACACACACACACACACATCCATCCATTTTCTAATATCTACTTATCCTCACAAGGGTGGTGGGTGTTCTTGGCGACGGATTGACAATAGACAGATTGGCAGACCGATGAAATTTACTCTTCTAAAGCAATGACAAAAGCGTGGTTAAAATAAGTTGACAGACTGACGAACTGATTATATTACAATTTTGTTTGGCTTGAAAAAAATGACTGGATAAATAATTTGTTTCAAAGTTTCTACTCGCTGTTTACCGGTACTTTCTTCACTTTTTATTCTTCTTCACGTCCGTTTTTCTGCAACACATTCGATTTGTGAGACTGCCTCGCGAGGGACCGGTGCCTATCACAAAGCGCAAGAGAGAAAAAGACGAAGAGAGGGTACTATGGGCTCATGTAAAGTCCCGGTACGCCGTAAAAAGTCCCAGTATGCTTGAGGCTAAAATTGAGAAGTGCTGGTACTCCATACTGGTGCGTAGCACTCTACTTAAAGCACCGACTGTACATTAGTAAACCAATATGTTCTGTCAATGGCCTTTGGAGCAACATGTCCTCATTACAAGGTCTTGAGTGTCCTGGTTTGTGTGACTCCACCCATCTGCTTTCCACACATGTGAAGACAAACATGACGCTTTGCAAATACTCACTGACCCACTTCCACACTGCAATATCGTGTGTGACAAAGTCCTGTGTCATTTGACTTGCACTGCCAGATTCCCCAAGGACAGCCTGACACACATAATGCGTGTCTGTGTGTGTGTGTGTGTGTGTGTGTGTGTGTGTGTGTGTGTGTGTGTGTGTGTGTGTGTTAAAGCATGTGAATAAGTAAAGTCTGTAATACTATGTTAGTTCCATTTTTGCAAAGAGTGTGGCAATTATGTGAGTGTACGTGCGTGTGTGTGTGGGTGTGGGTTTGTGTGTGTGTGTGTGCGCGTGTTCGCATTTGTGTGTGTGTGTGTGCTTGCATGCGTATTTGTGTGTGTGTGTGTGTGTGTGTGTGTGTGTGTGTGCATGTGTGTGTGTGCGTGTGTGTGTGTGTGTGTGTGTGCGTGTGTGTGTGTGTGTGTGTGTGTGTGTGTGTGTGTGTGTGTGTGTGTGCGTGTGCTTGCGTGCGTATTTGTGTGTGTGTAAGTGCATGTGTATTTGTGTGTCTGTGTGTGTGTGTGTGTGTGTGTGTGTGTGCGTGTGTGTGTGTGTGTGTGTGTGTGTGTGTGTGTGTGTGTGCGCACACCCGCGTTTCGATGTGTTCACTGAGGTAAACTAATTACCATGTGCTATGATCAGCTGTGGGCCATGAGGTCTGCAAGGAGAATTGCTCTGTGGTCAGTCGACCCAGGTTGTCCCGTCAATCTCTCCCTCCTCACTTCCCTTTTTTTTCATCCCTCACTCTCTTTCTTCTGTCTCACTCGCTTACATGCATTCACAAGCACTCACTGTGAACTCAATCACCCGACCCCACTCGTTCGGGCTCGTCATGTGGAGTCCAAGCAACAGTGAGTCTGCGGGGAGGGAAACAACAAGCTGTGATTAAGGTTTGTGCTGAACAAGCATAAAAAAAGACATCAAATTAGGTTTAGTGGGCTAGACCCTGGCGGAAGAAAATCCTTCTTGCCCAGTTTGGTGGTCAAGTTAAATGAGTTTGATTTGGATGGTTTCCAGAGAATTGAGATATTAAGAATGATACATGACCAAAGGGACTGAGCCTCGTATTGTTAAATTAACTCGTATGAATCCTTTCTGTGGTGTTGATATGGATTGGGCATCGGACATCAGAGAATTCCTGCCTTTCGTTTCCACTGTACTATCATTTGTGGTGCGACTTCAATAAATCTTACAAATTCACGATTCTTTCATTGGTATATTTTCATGGAAATGGAGCAGCTCCAAAATAGCTCTATTTTATGTTTTTGCGAGAGGGCGTGCTGAAAAAAAAATGGAGCAGCGTATTAAAAGGTTGATGGGGTCCACCAACCTTTGCCCTAAAAGCTCACCTCTCTCCAGGCTATAGCCACCATGCATACTAAAGAGGACTTTGCTGTACCGTGTTACACCGTTAAAGCTCAAGAATGTGGGTATGAAGTAGTAAATCCGACATGTGCACACATGCTTTTGCGCAAACACCCCTATTTCCAGCCAGACAGCTCATCAGACGACCAGCAGATTAGCAGCTGTCATGGTTAAAAACACAGGCTCTGCAGCAGCGAGGCTAAATACCAGCAAAGAGGAATCCCAGCAACCAACCAGTGATCCCCTCACCCCTGAACACACAGCGGCATACGCACTCGGTACATGCGTATCATAACACACTCCTTTCCACCTGCTGACACGGACTCTGTGTGTCATTCTGTGAAACCCTAAACCCATTCGAGACTTACACTCACTCTCTGTCATGTTATGTTCACCTGACACTGGGAATTTTGCGTCTGGGTTATTATATTGATCCCCTAAGGAAAGAGTGTTGGAGACATGATAGTTACAGTATAGATGACTCTTGAGAACCACATGTCACTTCACTGTCCAACTTGATTCTTAGTGGTTCTCAACCTGGGTTCGATCCAACTCTAGGAGTTCGGTGAATTGGTCTCAGGGGTTCGACCGAGCCTCTGCCATGGAGGTTAAGACACGCCCAACTCAACATGTCAATTAGTTATGACACGCGAACCCCTGGGACCGATTCACCGAACCCCGAGGGTTCAATCGAACCCATGTTAAGAACCACTGCGTTAGACCCTTCCCCAGTTGCCATCAGGTGGAGGGGTCATAACAACTGTGTTGTTTTTAAAGTACTTTCTAAATAAAGTCGGATTGGATTTACCGTTCTGTCGAATCTGCAAATACTTTGGAGCCCCTGAAAATGAAGGCACTCTGTTGGTGTTGTAAAGGTGAACTTTTTTTAGACCAGGGATAAAAGGAAGAGATTGTGTACTGTGAGGTACCCCTAACGGCAATCATAAAAATGTCTCTAAACATTTTGGGAAGATTGGTTTTATGGCCTGTAAAGTGCATTTGTGAAAATCACATCAAATCAACTGTGTATGATTAGTTTAGCTAAAAAGAAACACATTAATATAACAGCAGTGGAATTTTTAGACCAATTTTATGGGGGGGGGACAGTTATAAACACGCACACAGATGCACACGTGCATACACACAGACACACACACACACACACACACACACACACACACACGCGCGCACACGCACACACACATACACACACACAAACACACACACATTTTTTTTTCTAAATTGCTTCACTGTAATCATTTCTTCATGGTATTTATTATGGGAATTAATTGTCTTGAGTGTCATGGCCGTCACAGTATAACAAGTTAGCATGTGATATACTCATAGCAATGGCACAATCTAACACAAACCTTACTAAGGTAGTAATTGGTTATCTAGTCAGCTGTTGCCTACAGGGGGCACAAAGCAGCTCGTGATTACAAAAACAGCATCACTCTCATTGCCAGTTTTTTTGGGTTTTTTTGCCTTCTCTCAGCCGCAGTAGCTCCAAGAATCATGCTTCATTAAAAGGAAATCTCCACGACCCATACTTTGTCAAATCATGTTTCCTTCATGCTGTCTTGGCTTTAATGATGGGGAAGGAAGCTGAAAGACGTCCTACACAGCCGGTGGAAAACCACACAAAGCAAACACGCTCCATCTCACACACAAATTTGACCATAACCAACAAAAACAGTCATTTGAAGGTGATATGAAAAGAACAAAAACACATATAGGCTACACACTCACACAAAAATACATGCGCATAAAAAATAATAGGAGGCTCTCAAATTGCAAGCCATCCACCCTAAACTTATAGCTCCTAACGTGCTACTGAAAACATCCATCCACCCTTTCTCGACAGCGCTTGGTTTCTTCAGATTCTTGAGGAGCTGCAGCCTATCCAGTCAATATCCGAGAATGGTCGGCAGTCAATATTAGGGCGCACCTGAAAACAGATTCAACTTAAAATTAAAAAATAAGCATTACATGATTTTGGTCTCACAGTGCAGAGGTACCGGGTTCAATTCCAGCTCCGGTCTCCCTGTGTGGAGTTTGCATGTTCTCCATGTGCCTGCGTGGGTCTTGTCTGGGTACTCCGGTTTCCTCCCACATTCCAAAAACATGCATGGCAGGTTAATGGAACGCTCTAAATTGTCCCTCAGTGTGACTGTGAGTGTAAATGGTTATTTGTCTGTGTGTGCCCTGCAATTGGCTGGCAACTGGTTCAGGGTGTCCCCCCCACCCCCACCCTCCTACTGCCTGAAGACAGCTGGGGTAGGCCCGAGCACGCCACGCGACCCTTGTGACGATAAAGCGGATCAGAAAATGAATGAATGAATGGATGATCATGAGAGCCGTGTGTTTCTTCACTGTTGATGAACTGATAAGGGCTGAATGAACTGAGTTGTTTTCATCGGATCAGAAAGCAAGACGGATGGGTTGTACACGTGATGCATACAATTATTTTCAAACCGATTTCAAACATACACGACTCACAATAATGCCTTTTTGGAACAGCGCAGTTCTCGTAGAAATATGCATACATCATCTCATGTCGGGTGAGGGGACAAATTAGACACCTGAAGTGTTTTTATTGACTGTCATGGAAGCTTTTGTAAATTTATTTGTAATTTGTTTCCCCAAAAATTGTCAAATTTTGTTGATTTGTGGTCTCTCTTTAGTGTAGTTCAACATTTTATTTTTCGTTTTCCTGTCTTTCGCTCTCTCCGTCATTTGAGATGATCTCAACTCTTCATCTCATGTGCAATTCATGTTTGCATTGAAATGCAACCTTCAGCTGAACTTCACCGTGAAGCAGCCGTAGCAACGTTCTGAAAGTCGATGAAACACAAAATGCAATTAGTGAAGTATTGATGATTAAATAAAAATATAATTAACAAATTATTCAATTAAAATATCAAATTTACGAGAGTGATGGGTGCATAAATTGCAAATTCGCAAACACAGCCTGCATTACGACAATCCCCTTGGTTGCAGCAGCTGTAGGTTCAATGTAAACTTTTTTTTTTTTTAAACAATCGTTAATTCATCCACACATTTACCATAATGAAAAATGTAAACTACGGTTCAAAACTGTCCCGTTTAGCACTTTTTCTGACTTGACCTTACTTCTTTTTAATGCTGGCTGTCCTCCATATTTCCTCCTGGCCGGCTCCATGTTGGGGCAAAGCCCCTCATGGTTGTAGTATTGTAAACAAACAGCAAAAAAAGACCAATTGTCACAATATTATCCACAAAAATATGTCACAGTTAAAACATTGTGATAATGTGGTTGAGCACGATGCAAAAAAATAAATGACAATGTTAATGCAGCTATTTTGATGGGCTGCCAATGTAAAAGTGCTCATAAAGAGTGCAGAGATTCTCAATGGAAAAAAAAAAAAACAACTCAAACTGAAATCCAAAATGATGTTAACAGTGTGAAACAGTTTAGCACAATGGAAAACAAAGACTAAACGGTCATAAATTGTTGAGAAAGTACAAATAAATTCATGGAGCTCCTGTACGGGATGCCGACTCAGAGACGCCTCTCGTAAATCTACAGCTACAACTCATAAATTAAAGTCTTTTTTTGCACTTACAGCAGGGGTCGGGAAACTAACAGAGCCATGAAAACAAAATATTTGGAAATGTATTTCAGTGAGAGCCATATATATATATAAAACTGTATTTTAAAAGTGAATTCAACAAAATGTCAGTAAAATAAGCCTCTGAATGTATTTTTGAAAACATTTTGTAACAATACTCACCGTTAATATGAATAATTTTCCGTTCCTCACAATTGCTCACGATCCAGTAAAACTAGCGGAATTATAGTCATCTTGCCGGGTCCATTCGCAGAGTTGCTGCAGGCTAGCTTGCACCCTGCTCAGTAGCTTGCGTGCTTCCTTTCCTCTGTATCTCGCAGGGTATTTTGATGTGAATGTAGCATGGCGCGTGTCAAAGTGCCGCTTTACATTCGACCGTTTCATCGATGACATTTTGTCATTGCAAATTAAACACACCGCAGAACCTGTTCTTTCCACAAAGGCGAATCCTTCGGGCCATTCGTCCTGACGTGTACTATTCTCGTCATTTTTTTTCTTTTCACCATTTTATTCGGCGAAGGATTAGCTTTGAGCTAATGACCGAGCGGGTTGATTCAAAAGGGGGCGTTTACCTGTTACCCAGCAACGGGCAACGTCGGCCAGTGTCATCCAATTAAAATTGCTACTGCCGCCAACTGCAGCCCTGAACATCGATGGATGGATGAAACAAGCGAGAATATTTTGTTTCATCTGCGAGACAAATACAGTCATCAAAAGAGCCACACCTGGCTCGCGAGCCGTAGGTTCCCGACCCCTGTCTTAAAGTGTCATGAGTCACTTTTTGGTAAATCCGATTTGAAGTGCTCAAAGTTTCGAGAATAGATTCCAAAGAAACATGCATCATTGATTTCCCTCAGCTTCCACAAGCGTAATTTTGCCCTTGCAGGCACGGAGCATTCATTTAATGCCATATCCCATTTCTAGTGCTTGTGCATGCTCACTGCACTTCATGTTCTCCCACTTTTTTTTCACCTGAGTTCAAAATAACAACCCACTTTGTGTTTTTGTCATGTGATTAAACGCCATCTACTATATACAAAGATGACGTAGCTTGAATTGAGTGGTATAAGTCGGAACAAAACCCCTATGTTTGAATATACAAATGCAAACATGTTAGCTCACTCTTACAAATGGGGTTTGTGTCACTTGCTTCGATGATCCTTGTCCTCCTAAGAGCAGATATGGTTTTAACCCGGAGACCTCAGCTGCTCTTGCACTTGTGAGGAATGGATGTGTTGGGGGCTGGAGGGCCATCTGAGATTAACACTCAGGTCATACTGACGGGTGTGCAAACAGTCATGCACCTCCTCCAGGCACACACACACACATACACAGGACAGCCCCAGTTTTACATCAATGAGAATTTTACACCAAGGGCAACGTTGTAAAGTAGAACAAGTTTATGTGGGCTTTTTCCCCCCTTGGCCTTTTCAGACAAGAAAGTTATTATGTCCAACTTTTAACTGGACATTTGCCGCGTCTGCTATCAAACACAAAAATTGGTAACATCTGTCTATGATACACATAAAATATGTAATTTGATTTCGGTGTGTTTAAATATACAAACAAAATAGACCTCTTTCTCGCCAATCGTATACACAAGACTCAAACATTTGTCATTTCGTTAACCATCCATCCATTTTCTATACAGTTTATCATGGAGCCTATACCAGCTGACACAGAGCAAAAGGCGGATTGGTCGTCTGTCAATCACAAGGAACATACTGGGCCTTGTTTTTGTACCCAGCGCAAGTCTAGCGCAGAGTCTGTGTGGATGGGTGGGGGCTTCTTTATTTTGGTATTTTTCGTAGACTGGTGCATTGAAAGCAATTAGGCATTCGCGCCGTTGTGGGAGTGAACACAGCCATCTTATTTACCGACCAATGGAAGCGGCTCCTGTCATCCCCTTTAGAAATCAGAGAAGGAGAGGCGCACAGTCTTTGACATGGCGGAAGCAGAAATATATTTGCTGGAGTCCATGCAGAAGATCAAAGCGTCCAAAGAATGTTTATAAGGAACTTCAAGCAGACCCCCAAAGAGTGAATGATGTAACGTTTGTCATGGCAGTCATACATCAGTGCTGTGAAGTGCGCATTTGGAGCCCCGCTTCCACTACGATCATTGTGTCTGTGTGTGTGAATGCCAATACCCTCCACAATTCAATGAATCTATTTCTACAAGAATTCAGAGGGTTCGATGCACACTGTTTTGTCCTATTTATGAAAAAAATATGACATCCACCAGAAATATGAGTGGAGCGCAGAATCTGTCTGCCTGTGTTTCAATGAAATCCACCAAAATCGAATTGCTCCACCGGCGCCACATCTTAGTCCTGCTTTTAGCCGGTCTACGGTTCTAGTCTACTTTCTATCACCAAATTGTCAGGCGCACCGAGGGCAATACAAGAAAATGCACTGAAACATCCAGCATGGCGCAGAGTGGTCTGCCAATTTCCCAAACAAGGTGAACTGGACTTGCCCCGGGATCAAAATGGAGCCAGTTTTCACGCCGAGTGCATGTGCTTGTGTCTCCGAAAATAGAGACAGATAATCATTCACAATCACATTCATGTCCATTTAACTACATATTCTTTATCTATTAATGTTTAATAGATCAATATTTGTCCATCTGTGAACACAGTTAAATGTTATAAAAACATACAGTACATACAATACAATAATAATGTTGCTGTCCATGACCAAGTTCATTGAGCTGGTGATATTCGAGAACTGTGTTCTACTGATGTAAATGGCCGAGTGGCTCATTCAGTGCACACAAGGACACACATTCACATGTTGGTGTTCATAAGTTATTTGTAAACAAGCAAAGCGGCATGAGCTGACTTCTGTTTTCCACAGATGATGAGCGATGTCTTTGTATCATAGTGCACGCTTGCGACCTGACTAACAGATGTTTAGGTCTCCCCTCCAGCTGTTTCTGACCTGACAGCATGGGTCAACCGGGCGGGGTAATCACACACGCAATCATCAACACACCAAGAAATACGGTTACCGCTTGAACCACCAATGACTCACCTCGTCCTGTGCCTCGCGCCTGCACATGCGTACATAGCAGCCTTTAGTGTGGGATGATGTTTACCATTTGGAGGAATGAACAGTATTTGGTAATGTGAAAAGCACTGCTCAGTGGTCAGGAGTCATACAATCACACCGTGTTTTATTCGATGGGCCTGAGAGTGCGCCGTGTACACCCTGGAGCGAGAGTGAGGAAGTCAAACACAACATTCTGACTCCCCTGATTTAATACTACTGCTGTGTGTGTGGGTGGGTGGGTGTGTGTGTCGCTGTGTGTTTGTGTGTGTGTGTGCGTGTGTGTTTCATTTGTGCTTGTAAGAGATAGCTGTGTTTCATCCATAGCTCACCCAACAGGTGCAAAGTTTAATTATGCTTAAGCCACCGTGGAAAGACAATGAGAGCGGAAAAATGTACAGTATTTGCTTCAGGCAGGGTCAAAAGTTGATAGTGTAGTATGCGTAATACTAACAAATGTTGACTGATGTATAACATGATCACTGAAGTAAACATCATGATCCATTTAGCCCATGATATGTTTTTACAAGCATGTTTAAACAGTAACATTAGCAATGAGGTTAGTGTTAACACAACGAGAGGTGTCCTGGCTGGTCCACCACAGAAGTATGTCAACCAGGGTCACTATGGATATAACAGAGAGCCTACCAAACAAATAAAAGCCATGTTTTGTCCTATTTCACTGCCCCCGAGCAATTGAGTGTACATGCATGTGCCCGCATTATTTTTAAAACTCGGGTCGAGTTACTGCGAATTGTTGTGAGCAGATATTCTATTTGTTGAGTTTTACTATAATGGTGAGGAAATTCGACCAGTTTATCGGAAGGTGTGGTCCCAACACAGCGCGATTCATCTTAGGTTTGAAAAATCACATTGTGTGTGTTAAATTCATCGATTTGCACCATGTTGCTGGTACAACCAAAGAATTGTTTTGATAGGTTCCACAGGTACTCTCGGTAGAGTGCATGTTTTTCCGCTTTCTGTTTGTCGAGGAAATGTTTTTAGTATGAAGGAGTCCTAACTTTTGTCATGTGTGTTGACATTTTTGAGGCCCAGTTGAAGAGCAGAGTGGATTTATTGAACCAGAGCAGCGATGTGACCACCTGCACGTCTTATCGTGTTACATACGTGCAAAATGCGTGCAGGTAATCTTGAAGGGAGAATGTAGGTCAGTGATGCAAGCGGAAATAGAACGGGGAGCCATTGGCAAATCCCCCCGCATACTGGGCCTATTCTCTATTTACAGCTCCAAACTATTCATGAATGCGTTTTCGTATACGATACATTCATATGGGGCCATACTAAAAATCTCCTATTATGTTTGTATTTTAGTATTTTTCTGAACAATTCTAGGAACAAAACTGCAACATATCGGTGAATTCATTGCTTGCATGGCTACGAAAGGTTTTGTCATTGTGACCATCTGACCCTAGAACACATCATAATCAAAGCCCAAACTTGTTGCCTTTAATCGGATCCTTGAAGTTGCAGAAGTGGGAATGCCCTCACTGAATGCATCGCTTTATGTTGATTGTGAGTTTTGATCACACTCTTTGGAAGGGAAAACAGTCATTACATTGTGCTTGTCTCATGTCGTTTCTCTGATGAGATGCTTGTGACTTGGAAGGACCGCCTCTCAACTGAATGTGGTTAAAAGAGTGAACAACGGCTTCTCCCGGATATGAATGTTGCATAAAGTCTGAGTAAAGTGCGTTAGCATGTGTCGCTGTTGTGACTCACACAAAGGGAGGGAGAAGGGCAATAAGTGTATATGATTGCGGCTAAGCAGTTAAACCGCTTGAGGCTTAATGACTCACCCTTTGTCTTGATACTTATCAGTGTTTCAACATGCAGAATGTTGTTGTCCCTGTTGCCGAGTCATTTCTTGCACATGTGTACTGTTTCAAAAGTATTCATGACCAAAACAAACCTTGACAGTGTGTATTCAAGCATTGAAGAATTGAATTTTCCACAATGTCTGCTTTAGAATCGAGTTGTAGATTGTGCGAGCCTGTCATTAAAATCAACTGAACAGCCATTCGACTTCAATTTCAATTGTCCTCATTCCCTTCACGAGTGAGCTGGAGCTTATACTATCTGACATTGAGTGAGAGGTGCGCTACATCTTCGACTGGTTGCTAGCTAATCACAGGGCACTTATAGACAAACAACCATTCTTGCATTCACATCTACAATGTATGGATAATTTAGAATCTTCCCAAAGACAGCCCAGGTAATCATTGGGAGAACACACCGCACATAAAGAGGGCCAGAGCCAACATTAGAGCCTGGGACCTCTCAACTGTAACTGCTACCCCAACGCTGCCTCAGATTAAGATTGTTATACAAAATTGAGCTGTATTTACAAGATTCACTGTCATTAGTGAATGTATATACTTTAACAGGGGATGCAAAACTTACACAAAACACAGATGCACATACAGAGTCTGCAAATGAGTGCAGGAGGTGTGTTTTCTCCCTCCCCAATAGTATTTGAGTTAGTGTATACACACACACACACACACACACACACACACACACACACACACACACACACGCATACGCACACACACATGCATACTGTAGCTCTGCTTCCCAAGAGCATGAATGAGTGTCCTGAGAGTACAGGATAAAGGTGGTCTGTGCTGCTCTTTGACTCCAGCTTCGCTTAAAGGGGGCATTGATGAATGACCAAGTCTGCTGAAGCTCGAGAGGGCCTGAGCAGGACTTGGGTCTGTACTGAAAAAGCTGAAGGATACGATGATTGGAAGAATTTGGTGTGGACTCCCTTTTAACAAAAATTCAGAGGGAACAAACAGCAATAACTCACACAGCTGTCAGGATGGCACTGGAAGTGAAGCGGAAGATGGCTTCTGAGAAGGCAAAACGGAAACGAAATTTGCCCTAAAAAGATGGGCTGTTGTTGATGTACAGCGGCGCCATTTGTAGAGTTTTATTCTTATAAATATCCATGTGTTAATGTATTTTACGCCACATCGTTGTTTTTAAAGTTTGGAATTGCAAGCTTTCAATACTTTTAGTCAATATGATCGCTTTTAGCTCATTTTTAATACACTTATATTTATATTTTATAATTTATATTTATTTACATACTATTTCCTTTCAAATTTTTGCTGCAGTAAACTGGGAATTTCTCCATTGTGAGACAAATAAAGGTTTTCTTATCTTATCTTATCTTATGATGCAACATTTCACCAGATGGTATGTTCCAACTGACCAAGACCATGGTGCAACATTTCACTCCTTGTCTTTTTTTAGATTACCGGTAAATCATGCATTTGCCATGCCATTTATTAGTCTGCATAGCAGTTTGAACAGACTAGGTCAAACAAGCTCAAAGTTAGACAAAAATGTTACAATTGTCCTCGGTCGCCCCTACAACTAGTGAGCAGGATGTAATGGAGTAACATTAGCATGGTTACCTGAGAATATTTAGTCATGGGATTTCATTTCTGTAAGCATGATTGTTAATTGGTATTGCATGCTTCCCCGAATGCCTGATTGAATTTGCCCTCTTAGCAACAGTTGAGAAACCAAAAACCTCCCCCCTGCGTTGCTAAGAAGTTGCTCACAGATGCGTATCATCTTCTTGATCTTGCATGCACGGATTTACTGACCCTCTCGGTGACCCAGGTAACCTGTCAAGTGGTCATTTTCAACCCTTAAATTCATTGAAAGCAGGCTGAGGAGCATCTTATCTGCGAGCAAGTTAGAGGCTTTCATGTTGATTGCCTCAGAAAAGGACATCCTCATGCTAATACACAAAAGTGAGAGGATGTTTGTCATGCTAACATTGCTTATTTATACGGTTTCAAAAAGTCAGCAATATAGGTTTGGAAATCCATCCACCCATCCATTTTCTAATCCGCTTCTCCTCACGAGGGGCGCGGGCGTGCTGGAGCCTATCCCAGCTGTCTTCGGGCAATAGGCGGGGAACACCCTGAATTGGTTGCCAGCCAATCGCAGGGCACAAAGAGACGAACAACCATCCACGCTCGCGCACGCACGACTGGTGTGGAAGCAGTCCCAGTCCCAGTCCAGCCCCACGCTATTCCGAAGTGGGAAATCGAGAACCAAGGCGAGTCGATCGGTACTGTGCAGAGTGAAAAAATGTCCAAGACCTCAGGTGGCTTCTGTGAAATGGAGCAAAAATCTAATTTTTGGGACATTTTAAGTAACACGAATATTATCTTCCTTTCCGCCCTAAAATCGCAATTCACATTTTCCATCTGAAAGAATAATTTCCAAAATGCAATTGACATTTTGGCAAAGAACCCCAGATCACAACCTACTGAAGTCCATCAGGATCATGTTAAGTAGAAACAAATGGAACTCTCCCGGTGAATGGCAGGGCATCATTTGACTTCTCCTCGTCAAGTCTTTAACAAAGAGATGTGTGGTTTTGTTAAGAAATGATGCAGGACACTTTAATGAGCTTCATGGAAAAACAGGATCACACCAAAAGAGAAAAAGAAACATCATATGTGAGCACACAAACACTCATTTCCTCTGACTGGTCGGCAGATTATATCAACATAGCCTTTTGTTTGAAAGCTGCAGATATGAAATATGGATGTGAGTTACACCACTGCAACTAGACCTAGGAGAACTAACGACAGCCCTCTTCCTTTGTTGGACTGTGCGCACACACACACACACACACACACACACACACACACACACACACACACACACACACACACACACACACACACACACACACA